>NC_069503.1:222498264-222798264 GCF_027579735.1 Bombina bombina | reverse complement strand
TGTACATTAGGGAAAATTTACATCATACTTACCGTTATTTTGCTTTCCCGGTTATGGGCCATGACAGCAATACGCCAGGGTTAGCTCCTCTCCTCACCCCCTCAAGACAATAAATTGAATTAAAAGATACCATAAGTACCCTATAGCCCCTGTACCCCTGAGTTCGTAACCAGCCACACCAAAGGGAGGGACCGTGTTGCTGTCATGGCTCATAACCGGGAAAGGAAAATAACGGTAAGTATGAAGTAAATTTTCCCTATTCCCGGGCATGGCCATGACAACAATACACCAGGGTAATACCCTAGCACAAAAACTCTGGGAGGGAAAAGAAAACACAACAACAGAATATACTGTAAAAAAGTATATTAATTGTTAACAAAACAAACACTGGACAACATCCAAAAGTTGGCAGAACAATTTCAAGGTCAATGTGAAAAGAGGAAACCACCTTAGGGCAGAATTCAGGAACAGTCCCCAACACCAATTTATCTGGAAAAAAGGATATAAACGATTCCTTTGCTGACAGAGCACCCAGTTCTGAAACCCTCTGACCCGAGGTCAGGGCCACCAATAGCACAGACTTTAGAATAAGGAGCATCAAAGGGATGCCGTCCAAAGGTTCAAAAGGAGTTTTCTGAAGAGCCGATAAAACAAGAGGCAAATCCATGGAGGTGAAAAATACATCCTAGGAGGTCTGATGTGCATAACAGCCTGCAGAAATCGAACCACATCTGGATCCAATGCTAATTTAACACCTGAAAGGGCCAATGATGCTGTAACTTGAACTTTCAAGGTATTCAAGCTGAGTCCCTTGTACAGACTATCCTGGAGAAAACTCAAAAGCTACACAGAAGAGAAGGTACATGGAGAGATCCCTTTGTGGGAGGCCCATTCCGAAAAAAATATTCCAAATTCGGTAAAATGCAGTAGTTGACCTCTTCCTAGCCTGCATGAGAGTGGAGATGACTTAATCTGAAAAAAACCTTTTTCTCAGTTGCTGTTTCTCAATTTCCAGACCCTTAGTTTGAGAGACTGTGGTTCTGGATGTAGAAGATGAACCTGGTGCAGCAGGTGGAGACTGAAAACAACACAATGCCCTTCTCTCTGCGGATTCTTCTGAGAAGGCTGAGAATCAAAGGCACCGGAGGAAAGGCATAACCCCTCTTGAACTTCCATGAGCAGGATATCCCAGCCTTCCGCTTGAGAATGAGGGGATCTCAAGACGAACTTCTTCACCTGCCGGTTCTGAAAGGAAGCCAACATATCCACCTCTGGAAGACCACAGCAATCCACAATCATCTGAAATTCCCAAACTGCCAAGCACCAGTCTCCCTGTTGAATGACATGTCTGCTGAGGTAATCTGCTCCCATGTTCTCTGTTCCCGAAAGATAGACAGCCAATAGACCCCTCAAGCTAGATTGCACCCATCGCATCAGAGGAACCATAATTCTCATCATGTCCCGACTGCATGTGCCTCCCTGATGATTCAAGTATGCCTCCACAGTCTTGTTGTCCATCTGAATTTTGACCCAATGATGACAGATTACACTTTCCAACTGAATCAGAGCCTCAAACACTGCCCTCAACTCTAAGCGGTTTGATGGAATCTTCTTCATTGGGATAACCTAAGTTCCCTGAACATGAAAATTGCCCATCCCGTTACTATTTTCCAGTCGATATCTCCCAGGGTGAAACACCCGCAGAAGATGTTGATCCTGTAGCTACCACATCAGCTCTTTCTTGACCACTCCAGAGATTGGGTTGATGCAGACTGTTGCAATTGAACTGGGAAAGGAAGGACCGCTGAGGAACCCTAAGGTGCCAATGAGCCCACCTGGTCAGACCAATGGTGGAGGAAAGCATCCTCAGCAGACTCATAAAACCCTTTGCTTTAATTTGCCTGAGCCGGAGCACCAGTCGAATCTTCTCCCTCAGCCTGACTGCCCGGTCCTCTGACAACTAAACTAGACCCCATTGGGTATTGAATAGAGTGCCAGGAAAATCATCTGTTGAGAGGGAACCAGCTGACTCTTGCAGAGGTTCAAGAACCAACTGTAGTCTTGTAGAATGATCATGACCTGTGAACAATGGGCTACCAAAGATAGCTTGTCCTCCCCCATGATAAGAATAACATCAAGGTAGTGGTAGATATGAATCCCTTTCTTCCATATCGCTGCAATCAATGCTACCAGAATCTTGGAGAATATTCAGGGAGCAGAACTTAGACCGAAGGGAGGGCTTCAAACTGCAGATGTTTGTTGTCTAGACAAAACCTCAGATATTTTTTATGGGAAATGGCCATGGGGATGTGGAAATAGTCATCCTTTAAATCCACCAAAGCCATCCAAATGTTTGGAGAGACCACCTTTATGATAGACTGCAAGGATTCCATACTGATTATTCTTGCATGCAAGAAGATATTCTGCTGTTAGAGATCCAGGATTGGCCTCCAATTGTCGGGACCCTTCTGAGCCAGAAATAGTCTGGAAAAAAAACCCTTGAAGTGCTCTCCCTGTGGAACTGGACAGATAACCTTGTCCTGCAGTAGGGATTCCACAAACTGCCTCAGAGCTGCCCTCTCCGGGAAAGTTGACCGAAAGAAAATTTGGAGGAGGAGGAGTGTCTTCGAACTCCAGATGACACCCTTTTGAGATGACACTGGACCCAAGCATGTTCTATTGATCTTCCAGATCCCAGAGAATCTGAGTAATCATGCCCCTACCTCTGAAAATGGGCCAGAAACCCATGAGAACTTCTTTCCCTGATGTGAGGAGTTGCCCCTGCCTCTTCTAAATTTGTTGGAAAATTGGCCACCTCTCCAGGGCTGATTCCGGAAAGCTTGTCTCCCTGGTCTAAATTACCTTGTCTCCTGAAAGGAACAGCAATGCTTGCCAGATGAGCGACCTCCTCTTCTGTCTGAAGGCAAAAGGGCCTTCTTACCTTCTGCGGCTTTTTTAATACAGTCATCCAGATGCTGACCAAACATCTTGCCCTGGAAGGGAAGGGCAAACAAGCTGTTCTTGGAAGCTGTATCAGCATCCCATGCATTCAAACATAAGGCTCTCCTGCTTGCCACATTTAACACCATCGATCATGCCGTTAATCTGACCAGATCCACTGAAGCTTCAGTACAAAAATACGTTACCAGTTGTATGTCTGCAAATGTATTTAAGAGATGAGATATACGGACCCACTCCTTAATATCCTCTTCTAGGTTATCTGCCCATTGCTTGAGGGCGCTTGAAACTGAAGTAAGAGCAGCAGCAGGGTGTAGACTTGTCCCAGATGCCACATAGACTTTGGAGAGATTAATATCCGCCATTATTTCCATAGGGTCAGGCAAAGAACCTGAATTGTCCACAGGTAAATTAATTTTCTTAGTCAAGCACACCACAGCTGCGTCCACCTTAGGAGCCACAATCCAGGAGGCCAAATCTGACTCCTTAAAAGGATACAATCTGCCAAACCTTCCTTGAATAGAAACTTTCTTTTCTACTTTCAGCCATTCTTCTTTAATAAGGTCTTTGATGGTATCATGCAGTGGAAAGGAAAAGTCTTTCTTTTTCAGGCTGGCAAAATGCTTGCTACCAGCAGATTCCTGAACTGAGACCTCTTGTAAGCCTAAGGTTCTCCTAATAGCCTCAATAAGGGCCTCTGTTCTGCCATCATCAAATCTGCTAGAAGTCCCTAAACCTTCATCCCCTTAGGGATCATCCTCTTCTCTGGAAGGGTCGCCCCTTATTTGCCTTCCTTCTCTGAGCTCCCCACCTCAGGCTCCTCTGAGACAGCTGAGCTTGTCTGCTTGCAGCTGTGAATAGCTTCTCTTACCCCTTCTGCTACAGCCTGACGTATAAAGGATATAACGTCTGTTGAAGGAGCCTGCGAGGTTGAGGGTCCTGCTGCCATGTTAATATACCCAAGGCAGAGCTTTTTCCATTCGACCACTGGTTCATAACATACCATACAGTGGGAGGGTCTTGGACTCCTATCCACATGATTAGTCAGGGATCTACCGAGAGACCTGAGGGAACTGAAAAGGCTAAAATCAAAACATTCTCTCTCTTTTATTTTTTTACCCACAACTGAGGATTTTTCTTCAGCTTCCAGGGGGAGAGAGGCAGATTTCCCCCCAGACATGAGGCTAAACAGCCCCTAGTAAGCAATAAAATAAAATATCCATAAAGGAAACAACAAAGTCCTAGAGAGTGTGGACAGAAAAAAGAACTAAGGAGTACAGGGGCTATAGGGTACTTATGGTATCTTTTGATTCAATTTCCTGTCTGAGGGGGTGAGGGGAGGAGCTAACCCTGCCAAATTGCTGTCATAGCCATGGCCGGGAAAAAGAGACTGGACACAATTTGGAAAGGAAAGTCAATTTTCTAAAATTGCATGCTCTATTTGAATCATGAAATTCTAATATTTATTTAATGTCCCTTTTAATCTATATCTTATCTTAGATCACAGAGTTTAATTCATGTAGCATAATTTGAAGTAACATTTTTTTTCCTTGCAAAAAACCCCCCAACAAACTGCAATGCTGGCATAAACAGTTCCACAGCTTTTTCATTTTAAGAACCACTTTCTGTTTTCTTCCTTGAGGCCTGTGACATTTCAAGCTGCTCCTCCTTCCTGTGGGAGATAAAACAAGTTTTGGTATCTTCTTGAAATACTGCAAGCTCTGCTAATTCTGTGAAGTTGTATGGAAGTTCTCTAATCTTGACGTGTGGCAGGAACAGAAGACGCTCAACTATTGCAAGATTGCGATAAGCCAGCTGAATAACAATGAGTCAATATCTATAATTGTTATAATGTTAGATTTATTTTATTTCTTAACGTGTAAATATAAATATATATTTTTTTTACAATGTGAAGCTGGGAGCAAATATTCATCCATAGTTTTGTAATCAAAATTACAGTGATTTATGAATATTGTCTATATGTCATGGCCTTTGAAATTAAAAAGAGGGCAAAAACAGAAAAAAGTAAAAATAAATATTTAGAATGGTATTTACAGTAAAATGTTAATAATATTACTTAGGATGCATTTCCCAAAATGACATCAAGATTAATGTGTCCAATTTTTTTTTTTTTTTATTGTAGGTCAGTAAACTAATGCGTTGGATGCACACACAACGGACACGCTGACATACAGACAATGATCTATGTGTGTGTTGCATATAGGGAAAGGAATGTGCATAATACTAACATTGCAAGGCCTAGGCCTTAAAGGGATACTAAACCAAAAAAAATTTCTTTCATGATTCAGATAGAGCATGACATTTTAAGCAACTTTCTAATTTACTCCTATTATCGATTTTTCTTCGTTCTCTTGCTATCTTTATTTTAAAAGCAGGAATGTAAATCTTAGCAGCCAGCCCATTTTAGGTTCAGCACCATGGATAACGCTTGCTTATTGGTGGCAACACTTAGCCTCCAATAAGCAAGCATAACCCAGGTTCTCAACAAAAAATAGGCCAGCTCCTATGCATCACATTCCTGCTTTTTAAATAAAGATAGCAAGAGAACGAAGAAAATTTGATAATAGGAGTAAATTAGAAAGTTGCTTAAAATTGCATGCTCTATCTGAATCATGCAAGAAAAATTAAAATCAAATTATTTCTTTGTGCAATAAAAAAATAGGATATTTTGAAAATGTTTTGTTTGTTTATTCTATATATTTTTTTCCTGTTTATGTAGATAGAGGAAAGTTCCTGTGCCCAATAGAGCTGTAGAGTAAGTCAATAATCAGTTTATTGGTAAGGATGAGTTTTGAACAAACATGTATTTCATAGTTGCAAAAACATTTTTAACTGGCTTTACTGTGTTTTTTGGGGAGCAAGTTTATCTTTAGCCAAATAAGCAATTTGATTTTAATCATATATTCTCTATATCTATATATTTCTATCTATCTATCATCTATCTATCTATCTATCTATCTATCTATCTAATTATCTATATTTCTGTCTATCTATCTATCTATCTATCTATCTATCTATCTATCTATCATATATTCTCTATCTATCTAACTATCTATCTATCTATCTTTCCGTCTGTATGTCAGTCTATCTATGTAAGAAGCATATATTAAAATAGATTCTGTAATCAATATGAATACTGCACAAAATCACTGTTTGCCTCTCTTGTAATTACATATGCAAATCATAGCAAATTACACAATGTTTTGCAAAGGCCAATTTCCTATTGCGGTTCCATTGTCTCTCTAGAGAAAGAAAGATAGAGACAGACAGAGAGAGAGAGAGAGAGAGAAAGGGTGAGAGAGAGAGAGAGAGAGAGAGAGAGAGAAAGGGAGAGAGGGAGACAGAGAGAGATAGAGAAAGGGAGAGAGATAGGGAGAGAGAGAGGGAGAAAAAGAGAGATAGAGAGAGGGAGAGACAGATAGCGATAGAGAGAGAAAGAGGTAGAGAGAGTTTCAACATACTAGTAGATACTCATTTACCTGGTGGATTTTGGAAATTGAGGTAGGGTAACAATTACTGCCAGATGAAATTGTGGTGCAGTTGTAAAACAGAAAAGGAAAGTATAAAAAACAAGTGCAAAACAGAAGCTGTTGTCACTTTACACCAGCTGAAAATATTAAAGTTGTATGGCTCTGAATTAAAACCACCAATGTGATCTTAGTTCTTTGGTCTACCCATAACTAACCAAGAATTCAATGCATGTGAATTATTATTATTATTGTTATTATTATTATCCCAGCCTTTATTGATTGGAGAATCAGAATCTTCAAAGTGAAAAATTCCTCAGAAGTTCCTTTAACTTGACCTGTTGCAACTCAACCTGGTAATGTTATAAAACTAAAAGACCATTAAGTATTGTATTTTTTATTGAAACACAAATGGAAAAAAAGAAAGAAACCTTAAAGGGACAGTAAAGTAAAAAAATAAGGTTTCATGACTCAGAAAGAGCATGCAACTTTTAAACAGCTAGATTGCGAGTCTTGAGCGCTATAGGGAAATTATTGAGCGCCACAAAAGCATTGTTATTTCACCTCCCTATAGCGCTGCTATTACAGGTTTTAAAAAAGCAGGCTTGTGCGGGCGATATGGTGGCAATGAGCTCCATACCGCATCGAAATACAAGCCCTGCTTTGACGTGATCATGCACAATTTCCCCATAGACATCAATGGGGAGAGCCGGCAAAAAAAAAGCCTTACATTGCGGAAACAAAAGCTCAGTAACGCAGCCCCATTGAAACCTAACACCCTAACATAAAAAACACGTCTAAACACCTCTAATCTGCCGCCCCTAACATCGTCGCCACCTACATTACAGTTATTAACCCCTAATCTGCCTTCCCCAACATCACCTATACCTACATAAAGTTATTAACCCCTAATCTGCTGCCCCTAACATCGCCGCCACCTACATTACACTTATTTACCCCTAATCTGCCGCCCCAATGTCGCTGCCACTATACTAAACTTATTAACCCCTAAACCTCTGGCCTCCCACATCAATAACACAACATAAATATATTAACCCCTAAACCTAACCCTAACGTAACCCTAACCCTAACACCCCTAACTTAAATATAATTAAAATAAATCTAAATTAAACTTACAATTATTACCTAAAACTAAATACAAACATACCTGTAAAATAAAACCTAAGCTAGTTACAATATAACTAACAGTTACATTGTAGCTATCTTAGGTTTTATTTTTATTTTACAGGTAAGTTTGTATTTATTTTAACTAGGTAGACTAGTTAGTAAATAGTTATTAAGTATTTACTAACTACCTAGTTAAAATAAATACAAATTTACCTGTAAAATAAAACTTAACCTGACTTACAATAAAAAATAACAAAAAATAAAATAAATTAAATGAATTAAATAAAATTATCTAACTTACAAAACAAAGAAACACTAAATTACACAAAATAAAAAACAAAATTATCAAAAATAAAAACAAATTACACCTAATCTAATAGCCCTATAAAAATAAAAAGCCCACCAAAAATAAAAAAAAAACCCTAGCCTACACTAAACTGTCAATGGCCCTTAAAAGGGCATTTTGCGGGGCACTGTCCCAAAGAAATCATCTCTTTTACCTGTAAAAAAAAAATACAAACAACCCCCAACAGTAAAACCCACCACCCACACAACCAAAATCCCAAATAAAAACCTATCTAAATAAACCTAAGCTAAACGTTGCCCTGAAAAGGGCATTTGGATGGGCATTGCCCTTAAAAAGGCATTTAGCTCTTTTGCATTGCCCAAAACCCTAATCAAAAAATAAAACCTACCCAATAAACCCTTAAAAAAATCTAACACCAACCCCCGACAATCCACTTTCAGTTTTCGAAGACCGGACATCCATCCTCATCCAGGCGGCAGAAGTCTTCATCCAAGCCGGCAGAAGTCCTCCTCGAAGCCAGCAGAAGTCTTCATCCAAGCGGGCAGAAGTCTTCATCCAGATAGCATCTTCTATCTTCATTCATCCGGCGCGGAGCGGGTCCATCTTCAAGACCTCTGGCGTGGAGCATCCTCTTGTTACGAAATCCGCTGGAAAATGAAGTTTCCCTTTAAGTGACGTCATCCAAGATGGCATCCCTTACATTCCAATTGGCTGATAGAATTCTATCAGCCAATAGGAATTAAAGGGGAAAAATCCTATTGGCTGATGCAATCAGCCAATAGGATTGAGCTTTCATCCTATTGGCTGATCCATGTATTTTTAATTTCAAGCTCTTTTTCATTCCTCCTGTTCTCCCTACCTGACATTCTCTTCTTACCATTGTTTATTTGCATTGATTCTCCCCTTTTCTCTAAATCTTCAAATTCTCCCCCACCAAAACCATTCCTTTGTCACTATTCCCCCCAAAAGTTATCCTTCCCCCTCCACTAATCTGTCTTAGTTTTGCTTCTAACAAGTGCTTATTTTTATTTTCATGAAAGTATTTTAACCTCTAACAGAGGATAACCCTGACCTGCTACTTCTGCTAGTCAAATGCCAACAAGCCTAATAAAGCTTATTGAAGAAAAGATGCCCTGGGGAAAAGGTGGAACAGTTTAAGGTTTTTACTTAAGGCTTGTAAAACAATGATCCACAATTCCTTCAGCAGTCAAGCAATAGGAACATTGATTATTTTTCTTATTATACTTATAATTTTAATAAAAAATCTTTTGAATTATAAAGTTTGGTAAACATTATAGAGACCCATTTAACAATTGAAAGGATCTAATAGATTGCATTTTGCTGAATTAGCTTTCTCACATTCTTATTAAGAATGGCTCACATAGCTAGCAATACAATAAAGATATATGAGTTGTTAGGAAAATGATTCACATAATACACCCTCAAGAAGATGTGATATTAATTTGGTTGACAAGTTGAGCTTTGTAATAATACAGTGGGTGCATTGTGCTTTAAATCAGTTGCCCATGTCTTTGTATTACACTTGCTCTCTGTATGAATATGCAAGTTTGCATATGTGTATATGTGGGATTTTTGAGGTTGTAGGTTATTATACATTTTTTAGCTTTGCAGATAAGCAAAGTGTTCCACTAGAATGGTCCTACAATGCTTTAAAAACCCATCTCTTTTTACTTACTTATGCTACACTGCCCATTCACAGTTCATGCTTTATATAATGTAAGATGCTCAATTCTCAAGGTGTGTGAGAGTATATTGCATCACTTCTGGCTTCCATCCCTGAGATAACAGCACATAAAGCTTTTAAGGACAGGTCATCTGTGTGAGTAGTTTCCACAGTTTCCGCTTGTCTGTTCACTTTATCCATTCTATCAGCTGAGTCTTAAGTTTATTCCCCCTAATGGTTTAGTAGAATACTTTTAAGACTTGTGCTGTACACTGGGTAAAAGCCTGCAGAGTTTGGATGTTTAAATGAAAGGAAAACACTCATATTCATGGACAGGTTCTAAGTAAAATAATGTTATTTGTTATGATTTGAACACAATTATTTTGATTTACTTTTTCCTGTTTTCAGTAAAATTATGTTGAATTTGATGATGCATGAATGCATATTATTTATTTGTAGTGATTTTACAATTAATTCCTTGGCTCTCAGTGGCCATCTCATTGTGTAGCCATGCTTTTTAGCACACTTTGATACCCAAGGGTGTTAAAGAGGAAATTTGGAGGAAGTAGCTTTAAAAATAACTTCCTTTTGTTCTTTAAAATTGTGGAAAAATAGTCAAGATAATATATTTTTCTATTCTGCCATGTGGATTGTAGGTTAGTTATTCCAAGCATGAACGGATGACGTCACATCATGTCTGAACCCACACAGTGTTCATTGATAAAATAATATTTTTTATACAAAATATTATGAATGACATATGTTTACCTACAGGATCTAGCAACTTACTATTGATATGATCCCCTACCCCATTTAACCTGACCTTGTAAATAAAAAATACCCACATATATCCTGCCTTCTGAAAACCACCTTTTATATTATAAGGTACTCTCCACTATTGCAGACAGTTCTCCTAGCCCCTTCCTAAAGCCAGATTTTAATAAATAAAGCAATCCCTCCTTTAAAAATAAAATTAATTGATCATTAAGTTTTAAGTCTGGTTTAAGTACTTCAGTCTTTTACAAGCAGCACTAACAAGTCTTCTACTTGATCATCAATGTGATTTAGTTCTTCATAGGGGCTGCCTACTGTATAAATCCAATCCTGCTTTGTTAATCAGGTTAACAAGCCAGGTTTGTGGATTGTTGGGCTGACTGGTTGATTACATTAACCTGATCAGACAAATAGTAATGGATTATAATGTTTATATATATTACGGATCATAGACAAAATGTCCTTTAGCTCTGGACATGAGAAATTAAAAATTAAGATATTCTGCGGGGTATAGCATAAATTACCGGTGCACATCTCCTTCAAGGGACATCGTTAACCCACTTAAACGGCGTCTACAATCTCTTACCACACAAAACACCATACAACTATGCTTTCAGCATAGGACAACAGCTTATGGTAAGACATTTTCCTCTAACACTTTAGCTACCTCTATCACACAAGACAACCATGACTTCTAGACTATTAAAAATAATTACACAAAATACCAAAGGTTTGAACTCACCCACCAAAAGATCAGTAGCCCTGAACTGGTTCGCCAAACATAGGTGTTCTATTGTCTTTGTCCAAGAAACACACTTCCCACGAGCAGAGGAACCTAGGTTCTCCAATAAACACTTCCCACTGGGCTTCTTTAATTCCCACGAAAAAAAAATGGAGTGGGTATCCTCCTACATAGCTCCCTGCCCTTTAAATTGCTCCGTAAGATAACAGACAGGGAAGGTAGAATACTTATACTAGTGGGTCTTATCTAAAATAGACCTATCACCCTAATCAACGTCTATGCACCAAACACAAATAAGAACAGATTTTATAAAAAAACTCACATCAATGCTTGGTGATTCCAGAAAAGGCATAGTGATACTGGGGGGGGGATCTAAATGTTGCTATGGACCCTGCATTAGACACCACATCATCCAACACAAACAAATCACCATGCCCCCCTAATTCAACGTATAATTGCTTTAACCAATTGGGATTGGTTGATACATGGAGGATGCAACATCCTACTCAGAGAGGTTACTCCTTCTATTCCCACCCCTGGTCCATGTATTCCAGGATCGATTATCTATACCTCGATCAATCTAGCCTCTCCTTACTGGCAGACACTGATATTATACCAACAACATGGTCAGATCACTCGATGATCGCCATGACAATACATTGGCCTGACTCCCCAATACACCCCTTCGTATGGAGGTTAGACACTTACCTATTACACCAACCTCCAACAACGCAAAAGCTTACATCCACCTTAACCGAGTACTTTACCTTAACCGAGTACTTTAGCCTTAATGCTATCCCTGAGACACAACCACGCAGTGTTTGGGAGGCTCATAAAGCAGTATTTCGCGGGGAGTGTATTAAACACAAAGCCTACATAAAAAAACAACACGATACCCTACTCAACACGTTGACTAGCAAGCTACATACACTAGAGTTACAACATAAACACTCTCCCTCAGACCGGCTTACGCTAACAGCCCTGACCTCCACCAGAAAAGAACTTAACACTTTACTATACTCGGAAGCCCAGAGGAAGGCCCTTTCGCTTAAAAAAAAATATTTCTATGAGGGGAACTGACCAGGCAAAATTCTCGCTAATACTTTAAAAGACAGACATACCCTCACGCACATTCACAAACTTAAAACCAGACAAGGGAATATAATCCTTGATAGTAAAGACATAGCTTCTCACTTCCAAGCCTTCTATCAGCAATTGTATAACCTACCTACAAATGCATCCCCAGCTCATGCACAAGACATGGTGACTTACATAGACTCGGCTGCTCTAAACAAACTAACACAGACACAAGTTACAAGTCTAGAGAGACCTATAACTCTGATAGAGATTTTGAGAGCTATTAAGGAACTCCCGCTGGTAAAAGTACAGGACCAGACAGACTTCCCAATCAATATTATAAAACTTATTGCCCAATCCTAGCCCCACATCTGCTTAAACTCTTTAATTCACTAGATGAAGGCATACAACTTTCTGATGACTCTTTAACTGCCCACATCTCAGTAATCCTGAAACCAGACAAACCACAGGAAGACCCGGGTAGCTATCGGCACATTTCATTATTCAACACAGACATTAAGATCTTGGGAAAAGTTATAGCTAACCGTTTAAACCTAGTACTCCGAGACATCGTACACACAGACCAGGTGGGCTTTGTGCCTGGCCGAGAGGCCAGGGACAACACCCTCAGGGCCCTGACCCTCATGGATTATACAAAGAGCAATAACATTGAGTCGGTATTAATGGCCATAGATGCAGAAAAAGCATTCGACCGGACAGATTGGCAATTCTTATCGGAAACCCTAAAAAGCATAGGATTCGGCCCAAAAATTATTAACAGAATTTTCAGTTTATATTCTCACCATAATGCAAAAGTTAAAGCCAACGGCACCCTTTCAGACACACTCCCCATACGCAATGGCACGCGACAAGGATGCCCCTTATCCCCAATTCTATTTATCTTAATGATGGAAGTATTAGCCTCCCATGTTCGTAGGAATTAAAATATCAAAGGAATATCATTCAGCCATCAAAACTATAAAATAGCCGCCTATGCGGACGACCTCCTGTTCTCGGTTTCTTCCCCCCACACAACTATTCCAGAAATTCTACCTGAGCTTGACAGATTCGGACAATATTCTAATTTTCTTGTCAATAAACAAAAATCCGAAATCTTAAACATTACGCTTACAGACACCCAATTTCAATCCCTATCCGCAATATGCCCGCTAAAGCTAAAAACTGACACAATTAAATACCTAGGGATTCACCTCTCCCCCAACCAGACGACACTCTTCGACAGAAAATACAACGCATTGCTTATTAACAGGCAAAGGGATCTTAAAACATGGACCAATAAGCCTCTATCTTGGTGGGGACGAATACAAGCTATAAAAATGACCACACTACCTAGAATCACATACATCTTACAGGCACTGCCGATGCACATTCCCCAGTGGTACATGACGCGACTGCAAAACAGCCTCAATTCGTTTGTTTGGGGAAAATGTAGGCCTAGAATCAATAGAGATACAATGTACAGACCAACTACAGAGGGTGGACTAGGTCTTCCCAAAATTGAAGAGTATTACCAGGCAGTGACACTCCAAAGGATTATGGACTGGCACAAAAAACAGGAATGTAAGGCTTGGGTTACATTAGATTCGCACATACTTAAAACACCATTAGTACATGCCCTATGCTGGGTGCCGAATGAACTCAGACCTCCACAGTGCCGACAATTAGACATACATAAACAGCTATTTAAGAATAGGGACCACATAGTTGCCACTAAGACACACATCTCCACCAGTAGATCCCCCCTATTTCCTATTGTGCTAAACGTAGAGATGGTGGGCGGACTAGACAAAGGATACCAAAGACTAACTGAATGGGATTATATTATTCCACTATTCAATTTTACTGAAGCAGGCAAACTCCTAGAAAGGGACAAACTGACTGATCTGGCAGACGGCAAATTTACGAACTGGCTAAAGTACGTGCAGTTACACCACTTTGTACATACCTCTTCGTTCAAAACCGATTTTCTTAGAAAACTCAGAGCATTTGAACAAATTTGTCATAGGGGCCTTATACCGCGGGGTACACTTTCTATATTCCGTAAACTTCTCATTAAAAACCATACTGACTCATTACCTCCCTATACCACTAGATGGAACCTAGACCTTGCAAGTCACATAGACCACGACAAGTGGGTAAATATATTCAGTTCAGTTAAGAAATCCTCGACATCAGCAGTGATATTAGAACTTAACTTTAAAATCCTCCTTCGTTGGTACTTAACCCCATCAATGTTAAATAGCATATATCCAAATGCACCAGACAGATGCTGGAGAGAATGTGGTAGACATGGTAGCTTATTACACATGTGGTGGCAGTGCCCTAGAATTCGCCCACTCTGGAATGCAGTGGAATTACATTTTAGGCAAAGCATCTCCACTGACTTCATACTAAGCTCACACATAGCCTTATTAAACGACCTACCCAAATTGACTTGCCGCCTTAAATTATTAGTTCTACAGATTGGCCTCAACAGTGCTAGGAAATTAATAGCTCGCCATTGGAAAAAAACCATGAATATTTCTAAATCAATGTGGCTGGAAGAAGTAGAAGATCAGCTATCATTAGAACAGTATGGCTACCTCTGCCGCAATAAAATGGACACCTTTTTGAACGCTAAGTTCATCTGGCAGGAATCACTCCACAACACAACCACCACCTAGACAGTAGCAACACTCTCAGACATTTCTTGCATAAGAGATAATGAGCTACAAACACACTGGTACCACTGGCTGAGATCAATAGACTAAAGACTCGACACCATATTTACATACCCTATCCATACGATGAGATGCACCGGGGGTTTACTTATTTTGCAGAAAATAATAATACGCACTGTATTTACGAGTACTTATATAGTGAGACTCAAACTTGAAAATGAAGATACCTTGCAGAACCAGACGCAGAACCAAATGTTAAACTTTAATCTCCCAGTTTGTTTGTTATATTATTATTCCCCCCCCTTGGTTATCCAACTCAAGTCCCGGCAGAGCAGATGATTACCCTGTCTATATACAGCTGACAATAAAGGTTCACGAGAAGAACCTGGACATGGGACGATGACTTAACCTTATCCAAGACGAAAGTCAGTATAATAGACATTAACTTAAAATTGTTGTATAACAATGTTGTTCTTTACAGTGCTGACATATTGATGACCAGAAAAGATTGTTATCACCAAAATCTTTAATAAAAATAATAAAAAAAAAAAAAAATTAAGATATAATACATATACATTATATATATCCACTCCCTTGTTATTTCCCGACTTGACTACTGCAATAACCTTCTTACTGGCCTTCCTCTTTCCCGCCTCTCCCCCCTTCAATCCATCCTAAATGCCTTTGACAGACTGAACCACCTTTCCCGTCGCTCTGTATCTGCTGCACCTCTCTGCGAGTCCCTTCATTGGCTCCCCATTCACAGCAGAATGTAATTCAAAATTATTACCCCTGCATACAAAGCGCTCACCTATCCTCTCTAATCAACAAGTATACTCCAGCCCACCCACTAAGATCCAACAATGACCTGCTCCTTGCATCTGCGCCTATCACCTCTTCTCATGCTAGACTGCAGGACTTCTGTCGTACAGCACCTACCCTCTGGAACACTCTCCCTCGTGCTGTCAGGCTTTGCCCAAATCTTTCTTCCTTTAAATGCTTTCTGAAGACTTTTCTGTTCAGAGAAGCCTACCATCTAAATCAATATTATAGTTCTCTTACCTAACAACATTTCCCTCATCTAACTCTGCATTAACATCTTTCTCAATCTTGCAATCCTAACCTCCTGTTTCTTAACTTCCTACCCTTCTAAATTGTAAGTTCCCACGGGAATAGGGCCATCAATTCCTTCTGTATGTGTTTGTAAATTTTGTCCTGTCTCTTACAAGTTTTTTATTATTGTTTTATTTAAATGAATTGTATCCATGGACAGCGCTGCAGAATATGATGGTGCTTCATAATTAAAGTATAATTATAATAATAATATAGAGGAGGGTTGACTTTAGGAGGGGCCATGTATTGGGGTGTTTCTGTTTTGTGATGGGGGGATAATTAATTATTTATGGAGGAATGTTTTGGTTGGAAGAGTTACATTTAAGGGATATTTGCACTGGGGTAATGATCCATGTAGGGGGCATTTACTGAAAAGGCGAGGTGTCAACATTAGGGCAGCATTTAGATGAGTATGTTTGCAGTGCAGGTCACTTAAGGGCTGTTGGGTGTTATGGGTTATTGCAGTGGGGATAGAGTTGCTATTAACCCTTTCGCTGCTATGACTTTTTCAAACCTCTGTGCTTAACTGATTTTGAGCTTTTTTTGCTGCTTAAATTTATACACTATGGTCTCAATCACAATCTATAGGCTGCAGCCTTTGGGGCTGTTTTTATGATTGCTATGGCTACTTTTCAATTCGATGCAATCCCAATAATGCTTTTTCTGCTCTTTCCCACACTCCCAAATGTATTTTCAGATCCTCAAAGTTCTATTTCCAAAAACTCTCACAGATCACATTCCATTTTCAAGTCACTTTTCAAGATCTTTTTGAGGCCAGATTTTGCTTTTCAAATTTGACACCTCTAGGCACTTAAGTTATCAAAAAAGGGCATTTTGGATATCTTTTCAACTCTCTGAAATGGGCACAGGAGATATTGTTGAGGTATATTAACATATTTGGCATTGATTCATTAAACCTCCATTCATTACTATTGTAGAGGCTGTATACAGTGGGCAGGACACACATTTAAATATGTATAGGTCAATATACAAATGTATATGCATTTAGTACCTGATTTCCTGTACAGCTAAGGTAATCTGCAGGAAAAGTCACTTCCAAGTCTCAACATCTACAAATGATATGTTTTATTTTTTTATTTTTGATTGTAAGTCACAGTCGCTCTTTTGTGATTATCACTACTGGCTTCTCTAAAATTACGTTTTATTATCAAATTTGCTTTGTTCTCTTGGTATTCTTTTTTTGAAAGCTAAACCTAGTAGGCTCACATGCTAATTTTCTATCCCTTAAAGGCTGCCGCTTATCTCAGTGCATTTTGACAGTTTTTTTACAGCTAGACAGCACTAGTTCATGTGTGCCATATAGATAAATATTGTGCTCACTTCAGTGGAGTTACTTAGGAGTTCCCACTGATGCAAGTCTGTCAAAAGAACTGAAATAAGGGGGCAGTCTGCAGAGGCTTAGATAAAAGGTAATCACAGAGGTAAAACGTATATTAATATAAACTTGTTGGTTATGCAAAACTGGTGAATTATCTATCTTTTTAAAAAAATAACAATTCTGGGGGGGCGGAGCTAGCCAGCAAAGGGAACAGATGTGTGTGTCTGGAGCTCCACAGCTGAACCTGACATAAATGACTTAATCTGTGCATTAAACAACTTGCCTATCCGAAATATACAGACTGTGTGAAGGGGCAAGGTCTAGCGAATACTCAAAGGCTGAAAGACCTGACATTTGAGCGTTCTAAAGCACCTTCCACCGCAAGTGGCCCTGAAGCTGAATAACCCACATCACCTCTGCTGGACAGCCGTCTAGCAGGCTCCGGAGGGTCAGGGATATTCTCCGGAGTACCATAGGTGTGCAGGGGTGTTTGGGTGGATAGAAACTGTCAGCAGATATCGTAAGCCGAAGTTTAGAGATGGAGACGCAGGCCTGGGCCTGCCCGTGCAGAGACATCACTCACCTAATCCAGACTCTACCCAAAGAGGAGTACTGGTCAAGTATCGTCCTCCGGAAGGCCAACAACTAAGCGGCAGGGGAGATTGGAAGCTAGACGGTAAAGCATCCAAAGAAGAGTGCCAAGATTCTTAACCCCTAAGTTGGTGCGAACCGTGGCCATCTTGGGGCCCTGTACCGAGATGCTGTACATACAACCCACACGGCTGTGGCAGCGGCGACTTGCCCATCCGACCGTCCTTTCCCTGACTCCTTCTGTAACTCAACTGCTCAAGCCAAAAGGAACATCCAAGGCTACAGAGGAACATTGCAGTGAGATACATCCCTTTATACACTGTGTCAGCATATTAACGGCCCTAGAATTGCGGGTCTCCTTTTCCCTGTTACCCTCCTCACATACCATCTTATCATGCCAACCACAGATCCATCCCCCAAGAGCCCTGAAGCACATTGTGACCTCCCTATATTACTTACTAGGGGCTATTATTATCATTCAGGCCAACCGCATTCTCAGCCTGCCCTGGTGGGACACCTGGGCACACAGCAAGCCCAAACTTTGAGACTGGCTCTTTAATAGCAGGGAAACTCCCTGGCCCGCAGATCCCTCTCTTTACATAGTTTAAACTCTCACATAAAGCTCCGCTGGACTCAGGAACACTCGCACTAAACTCTGCCAAACACTTCCTGGCATACTTCCTGCCTGAATTTCTCAACAGTTGAAGTGCTGTCTCTCTGCCTGCTGCATACTTACATATGATAGTGGCATACCCCATCATTAAGGTACAGCCATATTTCAGAACTGTATTCACACTGTCTATCAGGGGCGTTCTTGGTCTCAGTGGTTAACAGCAAGAGTACTCCCCGAACATAAAAAGACATTCAGTGTTGCCCATTTAGTGTCCTGTACAACTTCCTACTTCTCCCTGCACCTAAGAGGCCCCAAAAAGTCTTACAACTACAGAGCCTATTAGCCTTGCCACTTTCAGCCTTATCCGCATACAGGGCCATTAATAAGATACACCTCAGAAGCAGGAACAAAAGGTGTACTCCCTGCAGACCATAGTGAAATCACAGCCCTAGCAACCTCCCTGACTCTGCAGGACATTCCCTCACCTTAACTGCAGTAATCAGCCACACACTGTCCCCCCCCCCCCCCCCCCCATTACCGCTGCCCTCAGTGACAGCAGGTCATATCCCACTCTCCTTGCCTGTGATCGTCCTGTGAAGACATCTTCCCCGGGGAGCATCGTGTTGTGGTGGTGGCCCCCTCACTCCAAGGAACCGCAACAGTTGTGAGCGGACAGTAACACTGTAAATCTGAGTTCAGCAGCCTACAACGTATAGGAACAACAACCTACCCCGTCCGGGGCTTGCTTGCACAGGGACAAAATGGTAGCTGGCTAAGAAAGAAAATGCTCTAAGGCTTGGGCCCTCTGGGTGAATCAGAGTAACTCTACAGCAACACAAGGGCATCATCTAACCCACACCATCTTTCATGATCTACACCAAAGGTGTCCATCATCCACCACGCTGCCTCACCACAAGCATAACCTTGGTGGGAAAATGTTGCAAGCCCAGAGGAGAAAGTCTAAGGGCCTCACAGGCCCGAAAAAAACATTGAAAGAACACTTCCAGCAACCCCGAAGAGATCTGGAACAATGCTCAGAAGATGATTTATCCGACTCAACTTGCCTTTCAGAACCAAGTAACGACAGAGGCCTTAACATCACTTCCCAGCCCGCAAGTTTGGCAGACCATGTTGGCATCCCATCATGAATCTATCTGCAAAAGATTTGATAAGTCATGCTCGGAAATGAGGAGAGACATTTCTGCAATCGGAGAACGCACTGATACCCTGGAGCGCAAGCAGGAAGATCTCTCAGTTGATCATGCCAACCTTATATCATACTCAGAATGTCTGGCGGGGCAAATTACAGCTTTGGAGTCCAAGTTGGCAGATCTTGAGGATCGCTCCAGGCGCAACAATGTTCGCATGAGGGGCATCCCCGAGAGCGTTCTCCCCAAGGACTTGCAAGTCTATCTGCACAAAGTGTTTACAGCTGCTCTTGGACCTCTACAATACCCCAAATCTCTCATTGACAGAGCCCACAGGGCAACTAGACCGAGAGCCATGTCTGATGATAAACCTAGGGACATAGTAGTGAGACTGCATTACTACACCTTCTGAGAGAAATTCCTGAGGGCAGTTAACTCTGGGACCCTAAAAGCCTCAAAGTTTGATAGTCTGCAGATTTTTCCAGACCTCTCCCCTCACTCATCAGCAAAAGGCTTACTAAGATTTTACGAGGATTCTTAAGAACAAGGAAATCAAGTACAGATGGGGCTTCCCAGTACGGCTATTCATTACCAAAGACAACACCCAGCACATAATAACCTCACCAGAGCAAGCCAGAAATCTTCTCTCCAAATGGGACCTTCTTCCAGACCACCCTCTACAACCCCCAGGGCTCCTGCTGGGGAATTGAGGCAGAGGCCCCGCATGGAAAAAAATTCCCCCTTGGAAAAAAAACAGAATCTCTCCACAAAGCCCCCTCCTCTAAAACCTTACCCTCTGCATGTGACCCTGAATGAGGCCTGAGGATCACCTCTCCTGACTTTTCCACTAGTTGCTCACTGAACTGGTGCACTTTTTGTTCAGAGCCCGGGACATTGAATTTCGGCCTTCCTGTTCTGGGACGTCTTGCATACAACTTTCTGTATCCTTTTTGACTGACTGCTTAATGGTCCTTGAGTTAATAACAGTGGACACTTTCAACCTACCATGGGGACACAGGTTCAAAGGTCCCCATACTTGTTTTGTTGTCTTTGCTCTTTTCTTCCCCCAGGTACAAAGTCTCGGAGCATTGCAGGAATCAAGGGACATTTTGACGGAAAAATTTACCCAGGCCTGCACACTATGAGAGTAAGAGAAGGGGTTCGCTGACCTTAGTGGCCCCTCCAATCAACATGTTTAAAAATGTTTATGATATATTGTTCAAGTTGTATGATTATTAGGGGTACACAGTTAGGGTGCTGCGGCTGAAGACCTCACATCCCCTCGCACCCGCCCCTTCACACCTCGGAGTGGGATTGTTTGGCCTTCCCCCACTCCTTCCCAGCAGACCTCTCTCAGAGGTCCTGCCCCATGGACTTAACTCCCACCTAGTTTAGGGGTCACCCCTCCTCCTGATTGTAATTAAGAATGTGGTTTGAGAAGGGGGGAGCAAGGGTTTCACCATCTTAATGTTACATTTTACCCAGCTAAATCCATGTCACCCTAGATAAGTTACAAGGTTACAAGTGGCAAACTAGTAAGGGGATGCAACGTGAGACCTCATGGCTCTCCACAAGCCCCCCCTCTACAAGTTCATTGAGTTCCACCTGACCCTCAGAGTAGGACCGCCTGGCCCTCCCCCACACCTACCCTGCAGACCTCTCCCAGAGGTAACACCCCACAGTTTTAACCTCCCACCTAGCTTAATGGCCACTTCCCTTCTAGTTGTAAATGAAAAAGAGGGCCATGAAGGAGGTATAATGGTTTAATCATATCAATGTTATTGGGTACCTATGTATGTCTATGTCACCCAAGATTTATTTGTCTTTTTGTTATTCTAATGTTGTTAAATGTAGTCAATGTTATGCACCAACCAGAAACTTACCATCTCAAAGATAGTCAGTGTTTGCTGTAATAAGTGTCCATTACGAATGCCCATTCCAACACTTTGATTCACCCCCTGGGCCCCTGTGGCCTTATACCTATGGATATTAGCCCAACCTAAATTTCTTGTGGTACTTTCAGTACTCCCCCCCACTTTTGGATCTGCTTTGCTCTTCGCTTTTTAGGGAAGCACAACGCAGATTTTGGTTGTGTTCTTCTACCACAGACCTTATTCACTAACTCACATTTGAAGTATATCATTCATAAACAGAGCCTAGGAAACATCACCTGCGTTAGTCTGTAACGCTGCAGATAGCACTCCTCACCTTCCTTTCCCTACATCTCCTCCCCCCCCCCTTTTCTTTTTTTTAATTCAGCATCTCTCTTACATTTGCCACCCTGAACACCCAAGGTCTGAATTCACCTACTAAGAGGAACCTTCTCCTCTGATACCTCTTGAAAACTAATGTAAGGGTTGCCTTTCTTCAGGAAACCCACTAGCCTCAGGGCTCCTCTTTCATGTAGAATTCTAAGCTTTTCCCAATCTGCCTGTCGGCATCTCAAACAACAAAAAAAGAGTTTTCGCCATTGTGGTCCACAAGTCAGTCACATGCATGATCCAACACATAGAGAGGTACCCGGAGGGCAGGTACTTGCTGGTGGTATGCACTCTGGATGGAGTTCAATACACCCTGGCCTCATTATATGCCCCAAATGTCAGTCAACTCGCCTTTCTGAAATCGGTTCTTCCCCTGATAGATCAATTAAACAGAGGTACACTCCTGATAGGAGGGGACCTGAAGATAGTGTGGGACCCAATTTTGGAAGGAGGACCCCCAAACACAAGCCCTTAGATACTGCAGCCATACGGACTTCAAATCATTTCTGTTCCTTCATGTTCCAGTTTAGCTTGTATGATGCATGGCGGTGTCTGTCTCCTTCAGAGAGAGACTTCACTTTCTATTCGAGTCCCCATCTCTGCTATTCAAGAATCGATTACCTCTTGTGCCACTCCCCTCTCCTTGACAAAGTTTCTCACCCTTCTATTCAGATATGCCCATGGTCAGAGCATAACATGGTCTCCATCGTTCTTGCAAACACTCATCTTCAGGGATCCTCCTCCTCTAGTTGGAAGCTACACCCCTCTTTAATCTCAGGGCCAGCAGGTGTTGATGCCTCCAAGGCTCTATCTGACTTTTTAGTCACCAACGACTACACAATGACCGACGACCCAGTTCTTTGGGCAACCCTGAAGGCCTTTATGAGGGGCCACTTTATAAAACAGGCCTCAAAAAAACGCAAACTTATGGGAAAGTCCCTAGCTCAACTATATTCAGAGTTACACTCTTTAGAAAAACATAATAGAGGAGGCCCCTCGAGACAGATAGCTGTGCAGATAGTAGCCATTAAATCCAAAATTAATGTAATCGAAGAAAAAAGGGTCCTATCAAATCTTCTGGCTCTCAAACAATTGTATTATTACAAAGGTAATAGAGCAGATCGACTTCTAGCTCATAAGCTCCAAATTCCATTTCTCGAAACCCAAAGAGGGACTGTGCACGCCCCACAAGACATAGCAAACGTGTTCGCTCACTACTACACTGCCCTTTACAATTTGGACTCCTCCCCTGAGACCTCTAAAGCCCCAAAGCCACAGATTGAGCAGTTCTATCCTCCCTTCCTCTCCCGATCCTATCTGTGGAAGATGCCCAGGGCCTCTCTAGCCCACCAACTAACGAAGAACTGCAACAAGCGATCTCTTCACTTCAGTTAAATAAGGCATCGGGACCAGGTTCACTCACTACTACGCCGCACTTTACAATTTGGACTCCTCCCCTGAGACCTCTAAAGCCCCAAAGCCGCAGATTGAGCAGTTCTATCCTCCTTTCCTCTCCCGGTCCTATCTGTGGAAGATGCCCAGGGCCTCTCTATCCCACTAACTACCGAAGAACTGCAACAATAGATCTCTTCACTTCAGTTAAATAAGGCACCGGGACCGGACGGGTTTACCACTCTATTTTATAAAACCTACTCTTCACAACTGCTGCTTCTTCTTACCATATTTTTCAACTCCGTCTTCGATAGGGGTGTGCTCCGCACAGAATTTCTCGAGGCCTCCATCATTACACTGTCTATGGAAGGGAAGGACCACTCTTTATGTCAGAGTTACTGGCCGATTTCCTTAATAAACGTGGACATAAAGCTATACGCGAAAATACTGTCCATGAGACTAAACAGATTTCTCCCGGAACTAGTAAACCCAGATCAGGTCGGCTTCATACCGGGAGACAGGGCCCATATAACATACGGCGTCTCCTGAACATTTTCACTGAGGCCGCAGACATGGGGATTCCCCTTCTCACCCTGTCAATGGACGCGGAAAAAACGTTCGACAGGGTGAGATGGGACTACATGTTCTTAACACTTTCAGCATATGGACTCCCGGGGTCCATCATTACAGCAGTGAGATCCTTGTATTCCTGTCCCATAGCGAGGGTGAGAGGCCTGGACTTTTGCTCGGGCACGGTACAGATCACAAATGACACAAGACAGGGCTGTCCCCTGTCCCCCCTGCGGTTTGCCCTAGCCATCAAGCCGTTGGCTATGGCAGTCAGGATATAAACCCAAGTCAGGGGCTTAGTCCTTCATGACACCCACCCCAGAAATTAGCCCTCTATGCAGACGATCTAACTCTTTTCATCACGGAGCCGGAATAGTCCCTTCCAGCACTATTCATCCTTCTGGAAAGGTTTGGCAGCATTTCTTATTACAAATTGAACTTAAGCAAAATTGAAGCCTATCCCTTAAACATTTCTGACTCTGTATTGAACTCCCTCAGGAGGAAATATAAATTCCAATGGTCAGTATCAGGCCTCAAACATCTCGGGGTATTCCTCTCTCATGATACTGGCATAGTCCTATCTAAGCACCTTCATACCTTTCTCCCCCAACTCCAAAAAAACCTATGTTCCAGAAGATACGATGAAATCTCCTGGTTTGGGAGAATAGCTGCTGTTAAGATGATGCAGCTCCCCAAGCTAACATACTTCTTCAGATGTCTGCCAATAAAAGTCCCACTCTCGCTGCTTAACAAACTCCAAGCTGTAATCAACCGGTACATATGGAACGGGAAGAGGCCTTGTATTGCAGCCTCTTTATTACAACGCCCAGTTCTGGCTGGTGATTTAGGCCTTTTAAATGTTAGACTCTACTATGAGGCTGCCCTTCTATCCCATATATCAGAATGGAACACTAAAGAGGCCATCCCCCGCTGGCTAGAACTAGAGCAGGCTTCCTTACCGGCCCACCTAACATTGATAGATCTTATTTGGATCCCACCTCACTGTGCCTCGGATTTTCCGATTTACAATAACATCATCCTGCACTGCAGGAACTCCTGGCTACAACTCCGTTATCATAATTTGGTCTCTCCACATCCCTCCCCCTGTCACTCCATGTCAGGTCTCCTACTCAGCCTTCCTCTTGCGGGTCTTGCGGTGTGACGAGCTCTCTCTACTCTTAAAATAATGGACCTCTTCTTAGGAGGAAACCCAGTTCCCCCCAATGTCCTGGCCCACACCCATGCCATCCAGCCCAGGTTTAGATTTGACCTGCTAAGGGTTCTTTTTATATTGAAGTCATGGGGATTTCTGAGTGCTCCTCCTAGACAGCAGACACCTTGGGAGACCCGGATATCTTCAGGTTCCCAACACATTTCCCCCTTGTCCTCCCATTATCAAATGTTCTTGATGCTTCCAAACTTACTAAAACCAGGCAGATGGGGGATTGGGAGAGAGATTGGAGAGTGGATTTGTCTGTAGAGGACTGGACCGATGCAATCCAATACACCAAATTGTCAATTCACTGCATGACGCTGTACGAACTGTTTTACAAGTTACTGACCAGGTGGCATTATGTCCCCTCAAAGCTACATAAAATTTTTCCAGGAAGCTCCCCCCTCTGTTGTAGAGGTTGTCAACAGGTAGGCGACCCCTATAACATCTGGTAGGCTTGCCCTACCATTACACCCCTGTGGAACAAAGTAGAGGTTTTGTGCTGCTGCCTGGGATTGGTAGCATCTCTGCCCCCGGAAACAGCCCTGGTGCATGCTGGCCTTCGGGCCCTCTCTGTGCCCAGCTCTCCTGATACTGATCACAATGGCGGCAAAACTCCTAATCGCCCTAAACTGGAGGAAATCTAACCCCCCTAACTGGCAGGCTTTGATTAAACTTATTTCTTATTTTCGGTCTATGGAGAGTCATGTATACAGCTTTCGCCAACAAATAGACCTGTTCACCATGATCTGGGAGCCCTGGGACACACTGGGGGAAGGCACAATCTTCTCCATGTAAGCGGAAAGTAGCCGAAACCTATACAAGACTGTACCAGCAGGGAGGGGACTGCATAATTCCCCCCCCCCCTCCCTGAGACTGGCAGGCCACATTAAGGTTTTTTTGTTTGTTCCTCCCCCCCCCCCCCTGTTCTCTCCCCTCTTCTCCCTACTACCCTCTGCCCCGCTCCCACATGGGATTTTCCTGATGAAAAATCATCAAACTGATCTCTACTTGCCCCCAGGTATGCAAGCGTAGATTGTTAAAGAGACATTATACACTCATTTTTTCTTTGCATAAATGTTTTGTAGATGATCTATTTATATAGTTCATAAAGTTTTTTGTTCTTTTTTAATTATATTTTTCCTTATTTTTAAATAACATTTCTCTGATTTCAGACTCCTAACCAAGCCGCAAAGTTTTATGAGAATACCGTCAGCTACCTACTCCAACTTGCTCCTGTTTGTGTAAGGGGTCTTTTCGTATGCAAAAGAAAGGGGAGGGGGGAGTGTCTTATTTCTCACTTGCAGTGGGCTTTCCAGCTACCTTTTCAACAGAGCTAAACTAAGAGCTTGTAAGTAAGTTTTTAAACAGTTTTATACTGGATTTTTATATCAGGATCTGTGCATATTATTCTTTATAGTAGTGTCTATTACATGCAGTTATATCAAAATGAGTGTATACTATCCCTTTAAGCACTTTAACTTAGTCTCTGAACTTCCACTCTCATGTAATATTTACTTCTTCAAAACGATTAATATATTCAAAATGTTAAAAACTCTTTACTTTGAGGTTTATTCCTTCAAGGGTTGACTATTAGTGATGTCGTGAACCTAAAAATTTGGGTTCGCAAACTGCCAAGCTGACCCTTCTACAGACCAAAGAAGCTTGATCAGGAATGGTCTTTGTGGAAGGGTAGCAGCCAACAAAACACTTTTTCTGAAGGGGAATGGTGAAAAAGCTAAAATATGCTAAAGCTCACAAAGATTGGAAAAAAGATCAGTGGAAAAGAGTATTATGGAGTGACGAATCCAAGTTTGACATTTTTGGCTCAATCGTCAACAATATGTGAAAAAGAGTTGGAGAGAGATGGAAGAATGAGTGCTTGCAGCCTTCAGTAAAACATGGTGGAGGGGAAAAAGGAGAGTGTGTGTAATGCAAGTATCCTATATTAGTCCACAAAGGAAGTTTATGGAGGGTGCCGAGTGCTAAAAGTAATGAGTGAATATAAATGGAAAAGAAGCACCTATAGCAGCACTCGCTTATAGAGAGTATTAGGAGGTAGGAACCCCTATCATTTAAAATATAACTTTTAATAATGATAAAGAAAATAAAAATCCATAGGAGACAGATAACACAAACAACTTATATTGTTAAAAATGGCACAGATGGATACCAACAAGTAACAATCCAAGACGTGATAATATCACTGATAGTTAACTACTGGAATATATATAGGACCACCTAATATTTTATATGCGCATATATTAATCAATATTAAGTGGATATTGTCCAGACATGTGAGAGGGGTAAATATCCAAATAAGGGGTGCCTATATAAAGACCCTGAGTAACTGACCTAATCCAAATGTGGAACAATTTTCACACACACTGATATGTAAGTACAATTAAACCACTAAAAAAGAAGAAGGGACACAGTCCCAATTACATATAAAGCAAACAGGTCAGAGATATACACAGAGACAGACCCAGTATGGTTAGCCTAATCTGAGTGTGACACAAATGCTTGATCATATAGATCCTTGAGCTAAGCACATACACACTTATAACATGTATATTCCAAGAATATAAAGCTTTCAAACAAATAACTTTACAGTTCCGGTTTTCGCTAACCACTTCCGGTTCATAGGTTGCACCACTCTTTTTGGCGCCAATTTGATTGTCACTTCTTAGGTACTTAAGGAGCTCATACACCATACCATAGCATAGTCTTGAGAAAGGCCCTTGTAAGGGGCCGAAACGCGTTGACATCTTATGGTGAGCTTTATTTCAGTTATTTATTGTTTATCCTAAACTTTATTGTACTATGTTATTGTTTTTTCACTTTTAGGTTATCTACAATCATTCTTTTAAGGATCCTTGGTTATAATTCAGATTCTAAACACCATTCAATTGTTTTTTTCCTTTTACTTGATACCACTGAGGATTTAATTGAAGAATCAGTTCCTCAATAAGGATAACTATTCACCTTTTTATCACCACATTTTTTGGATTCACACATTATTATTTTTTGGAGTTTATTTTTGGAGTTTTTAATTTTGGAGTTTTTTATTCCCCAATTTTTTCTGATTTTTATTGTTATTCACGTATATAACACAATTTGCATCACTTATTTCACAGGAAGACTCATATTTGATTAACTTTCCCTTATGACTGTGGATTTTTTCATATATACAATCCTTTTTTGGACAGTAATCATCTGTCAATATTTTTGTTATACTTTATATGGTGTCACTAGCTAGCTATTATTAATATTTTTATTTTTGTATGTTTTTACATGGATCCATGAAGTTTTAACTCTGTTACATAATGTTTTATTAAATATATACCTTTGCCTTGATACTTTTTAGGCGCTCCTTAGCATTTCTTCTTGCCACTATCGATCTCAGGGTCAGCTGGGGACCCCTATTTATGCTTTTAGGAGCTAAAGGTCATCCTAGCGCTGGTAGATACACAATTTCTCCAAGTTGACCCTTCTACAGACCAAAGAAGCTTGATCAGGAATGGTCTTTGTGGAAGGGTAGCAGCCAACAAAACACTTTTTCTGAAGGGGAATGGTGAAAAAGCTAAAATATGCTAAAGCTCACAAAGATTGGAAAAAAGATCCAAGTTTGACATTTTTGGCTCAATCGTCAACAATATGTGAAAAAGAGTTGGAGAGAGATGGAAGAATGAGTGCTTGCAGCCTTCAGTGAAACATGGTGGAGGGGAAAAAGGAGAGTGTGTGTAACGCAAGTATCCTATATTAGTCCACAAAGGAAGTTTATGGAGGGTGCTGAGTGCTAAAAGTAATGAGTGAATATAAATGGAAAAGAAGCACCTATAGCAGCACTCGCTTATAGAAAGTATTAGGAGGTAGGAACCCCTATCATTTAAAATATAACTTTTAATAATGATAAAGAAAATAAAAATCCATAGTAGACAGATAACACAAACAACTTATATTGTTAAAAATGGCACAGATGGATACCAACAAGTAACAATCCAAGAAGTGATAATATCACTGATAGTTAACTACTGGAATATATATAGGACCACCTAATATATGTCCAGACATGTGAGAGGGTTAAATATCCAAATAAGGGGTGCCTATATAAAGACCCTGAGTAACTGACCTAATCCAAATGTGGAACAATTTTCACACACACTGATATGTAAGTACAATTAAACCACTAAAAAAGAAGAAGGGACACAGTCCCAATTACATATAAAGCAAACAGGTCAGAGATATACACAGAGACAGACCCAGTATGGTTAGCCTAATCTGAGTGTGACACAAATTTTACACACACGGATAATACTAATGTAACACTAAGTTATATTTGAGGGAAAAGCCCACAGCAAGAAGTACCAAGTAATTAGTATTAAAGTTAGGCTAAGTAAGCAGATCTATGTGGAACATATTTCACACATAGGGATTGTGTATTGAAGGCAGCAGTCGCCTGATGTACATTTCGCCGTAGCTTTTCCAATGGCAAATAGCATGTAGGGTTACCTACCCTTATATAGCAAATATTGGCCAATCAGAATGGGGTATTGTGTATACACTTATATCGTAGCCTATCCGATAAAGTGATAAGCCCATTGGTCCATCGAGTCACGTGGGTACAGAGGATGACATCAGTGAAGGGGCGTATATAATGTACAAATCATCAGCCATGGGTTAGATTACCTGGTAAATATTCACCAAGCTTATTATAATATAAACCCCTTATTGCATTGACATGTCCCATTATATATCATGATACATGAGGTTATGTTATGCACTGTTGTAAATCTTCATCAGTACATTGTATTTGTCCCACACCAGATCGTGACAAAGTGTGGTACTTATATTTTGGCATCGAGTGGTATTATCTGTGTTAGTCATTTATAAGTGCTGACATTATATCTGGCTTACCTTATTAGACACTACGGGAGAGAATATATTAGTCCTAATCATAACATAACAACTGAAAAGCAGAGGGGAGGTGACCTCATGCATACGATCACACGTTCCCATTGGTCAGGACAGAAAGTTGTGTTGAGTCTCTTGGTTCTGATTTGTTAAAACCAAGGTATTGGAGAACCAGTAGCATCGTTGAAACAGTACACTGACACGCCATGTATGATTCATAATACAATAATGGCTCGCACATCAGAGGAGCATGATCATGTTTTAGTACAGATTAATTGAGAATCGTGTGTCAAGAAAACCATTGCCTCTGTCAATGCGGATGATAATGGGGGTAAATCCACCAGTGTTAGTGATATTTGGTCACATGATCACATGACTCGATGGACCAATGGGTTCATCACTTTATCGGATAGGCTAAGATATGGGTGTATACACAATACCCCATTTTGATTGGCCAATATTTGCTATATAAGGGTAGGTAACCCTACATTCTGTTCGCCTTTGAAAAAGCTACGGTGAAATGTACATCAGGCGACTGCTGCCTTCAATACACAATCCCTATGTGTGAAATATGTTCCACATAGATCTGCTAACTGTAATACTTATTACTTGGTACTTCTTGCTGTGGGCTCTTCCCTCAAATATAACTTAGTGTTACATTAGTATTATCCGTGTGTGAAATTTGTGCCACACTTGGATTAGGCTAACAATACTGGGTCTGTCTCTGTTTATATCTCTGACCTGTTTGCTTTATATGTAATTGAGACTGTGTCCATTCTTCTTTTTCAGTGGTTTAATTGTACTTACATATCTATGTGTGTGAAAATTGTTCTCCATTCGGATTAGGTCAGTTACTCATGGTCATTATATAGGCACCCCTTATTTGGATATTTACCCCTCTCACATGTCTGGACAATATCCACTTAATATTGATTAATATATGCGCATAAATAATTTGTTAGGGGGTCCTATATATATTCCAGTAGTTAACTATTAGTGATATTATCACTTCTTGGATTGTTACTTGTTGGTATCCATCTGTGCCATTTTTAAAAATATATATTGTTTGTGTTATCCGTCTCCTACGGATTTTACTTTTCTTTATCATTATTAAAAGTTATATTTTAAATGATAGGGGTCCCTACCTCCTAATACTCTCTATAAGCGAGTGCTGCTATAGGTGCTTCTTTCCATTTATATTCAAACATGGTGGAGGTTCTGTCCTGCTTTAGGGCTGCATTTCTGCCAGTGGTGTTGGTGATGTTGTCTGAATTGATGGGATCATAAATGCTGAAAAGTACAGACAGGTTTGAATTCATCATGCCATTCCTTCTGGAAAGCGCCTGATTGGGAATGGTTTTATATTTTTAGCATAACAATCCCAAGCACACTGCTGATGCAGATAAATCATATGTGGAGAAAAAACACCTGATAAAACACTGACAGTCATGGATTGGCCTCCACAGAGTCCAGAACTGAATATTATAGAGGACGTATGGGAACACCTAGACAGAGAAATAAATAAAAGACAACCTAAATCTAAAGAAGAACTCTGTGAAGTGCTGAAAGAAGCCTGGTATAATATAGCAGAATATATATATATATATATATATATATATATATATATATATATATACGAGAGAGAGAGAGAGAGAGAGGGAGGGAGGGAGGGAGGGAGAGGGAGAGAGAGAGCGATAGATAGCAAGATAGATAGATAGATAAACAGGTAGATATATAAAAAGATAGATAGATAGACAGACAGACAGACAGACAGACAGACAGATAGATAGATAGATAGATAGATAAGTAGATAGATAGATAGATAGATAGATAGATATACCTTGCTGTTTTCCATCCAAGTTGCTGATTCAACTATTTTATAACTACAACCAGGGCCGCCACTAGAAATTTTGGGGCCCCTGACTCAACCATTGATCAGGGCCCCCCCCCCTCCTTTGACATGTGCAATTTTTGACCAAGTGACTAAAACGTATATGCACTTTATTCTTAATTGTCTATTTAAACTTGGAAATGTTGTAAAGGTAGTAACATACACACACACACACAGACACACTCATACACTGAAACACACAAACACACTCACACAAAAGGATTCACATATAGACACTAGCAGACTCACAAAGAAACACACTCAGACACAGACACCCAAACAGACACTTAGCACTTGTTTACATTGACCTGACAAGTAATGAGGTAAACTACAGTTTTGTAAAAAAAAGGAGATTTAGAAAACAAAATATGGAGTTCTGATAATCTTTTTGTAAAGGAAGATGACAACTAAATGATGACAACAGCATGCAGTGGCTGAAAGGAAGGGCCCTGAACTGTCTAAACAATAATTTAAAGGTTAAATGGTGGAGTGGTTACTTCCGGAAAGGTCTTGTTAGTCTCAAAGTCTTTAGAAAGATGTGAATAATTAGTAGTAAGGTCAAAATGTCCTAAAAAGGAACAGACAATGGACACACACACACAAACTCAAACTTGCACATACACCCAAGGAAACACTGACAGAGACAGCCTCATAAAACACACAAAGACATATACACACATACACATACAGAGACACCCACAGAAAACACACAAAGACATACACACACACACAGAGAGACAACCACATGAAAAACACACAGACATACATACACACACCCTCACTGAGACATCCACAGAAAACTCACAAAGACATACACACACCCTCACAGAGACACCCACAGAAAACACAGACATACATACATACATACATACATACACACAAACACCCTCACAGAAACACCCATAGAAAAAGCTCAAAGACATATGCACACACCCTCACAGACATCCACAGAAAATGCACAAAGACATACACACCCACCCTCACAGAGAGACCCACAGATAAAAAATACATACACATAGAGACACAAACCAAAGCACAAAGACATAAACACATACACCCACAGAAACACTCACAGGAGGAAACATTTATGCACCTTGCATCCCCTAAATCAACAGTGTGTGACATGCATGATAAAAAAAATGCAGAAATTAAGAGATCACTTTTTAAAGAATCATATTTGTAAATGTGCAAACAAAAATAATTCTGTGAATTCAAAATTGTACATTAATGAGCTGGGTAGATGGCTAGATGAAGAAAAGTACCTTTAAAAGGTTGACATATGTTTGTTTTTTTCCCATTTTCCCCAACCAAGAGCACCACTTCAAATATAGTGTACAAATGTTCCCATCTGTCAGCTGTACTTATGGATTTTGAAAATGCTGTACTCTATATGGTCTTGGTGGGACCATAAGCTGTGGTACTCATACCATTAGATCTGGTTAAATGCAGGATTTAGGCTTGTTGGTATGTATTTCAAAACTAAGTCAGCTGTAGTGTAAACTGAACAGTTTTAAGTTAACCTTTCTCATTTCAAACACTGAGCAATCTTAGTCTGAGAGTATAAAATGTTATGCAGATGTAAAAATCTTAGATAAAATGCCTCCTTGCATCTGGAAAGTCCTTGCATAAAGGGGCAGTAAACTGGAATGTAATATATATATATATATATATATATATATATATATATATATATATATATATATAATGCATATCTGCCAAAAGGGCATCTACCATTTGTGTATTGATGAGGAAACATTTCTGATTGGTTTTAAATATAGAATTTCTACAGCATTGTCAAATAACCATAAATACACTGCTGCTAAAAAATGTGTTTTTATGGACCCCTAGCCCCACCACACAACTACTACCACACTGAAGTTACAATCCAAAATTGCACAAAGAAATAAAAAACATTTGCTAAGTAAGTCCTACCTCCTCTGCAAATGAAAGTGATCTGCTGTCTGACTCAGGCACACATTGTACAAAGTGCCAAGTCTGTCTCACAATGAGCATAGTGGTTTAGTGCACACTAAGAAATCCTCTCAAATGCTAATACTTTACTCCTTGTAATAACATTTCCCATGCTCAATTAGCACTCTGCTGTAGTACCCACTGGTGGCTGCCAAAATTAAAAAAAGTTATTGCCTCATGGGGCCCCCCTGGCTCATTGGGCCCCTGACAGGAGTCACCCCTGTCACCCCCTGATGGCGGCCCTGACTACAACATTGTTTGGCCCACTTCTGCTTTCAAAATGGTTGATTCGTCACATTCCACACAACAATGTCAAGTCCTTTTCTTCTTCCAATTGCTGACCTGGGCTATTCCAGATTTTAAAATTGCCAGGTCTGTCAAGTCTGCTTCAGTTTCTACCCAGAACACAATATCTGGACTATCTACATAGGTTCTGATCACATATCTAAATCAGACTAGCATATTTAGTTGACTATTGGCAAACCCTCTGCACCTTTTCAGTCTATCTGTATTCACATAGCTAAACTGTCTTTTAACTCTTTTAAGTGTTTTACAATTCAGCTGTCATTTCCAATGGGCTGATTTGTTTAAGGCGGGCTTTTGGCATAAAAAGACCACTTTTTGTTTCAATGAAATTACAATGAGCCTGTCGAATTTTACATGCAGCTGAAAAGTTCTCTGCGATAGCAATCTATTTTTCCTGTACTTTTCAACAGGTTTTCAAGACTATTTTTCACTCGACACATAAAGGCACTTGATAAGTCCTGAATAGGTCTTTCCTTTTAACATATTTGCAAGAATTCCAAGATGATATTGCACATGTGCGAGACACTATAAAATGGCCATAGATGACATTTTAGAGGTGTATTTGTATACATGATTTATTAAAGATCACTATTTTATAGTCCATCTACAGAACATGGGTAGGATAAATGTAAAGATATATATATATATATATATATATATATATATATACACACACATATATATATACTGTATATTTAATATGTGATATTCTGTATAGCTAACTGGACCTGGAGGGAAATGTGAGAAAAAGTAAATCACAACTGCAACATCCAGAAAAGGTGTGTAGCAACCATGTTCTGTACTTGCACAAGATACATCAAAAATACATTACAAAGTACACTTGCACTCATATTAACACCGTCTAATAAAAATGATTAAGAACAAATATTGCACACAAAAGTTATAAAAGCTCAAAGATATGAGATCTCAGGTGTTAGAAATAAAAAGACTAACTTTATTGAAGTGAGCAATGTTTCGGGGCTTCTGCCCCTTTCTTAGGCTTGAGAAACATTGCTCACTTCAATAATGGTACAGTTACCTAATTGAGTGCAACCTTTTGTGTTCCTCTGAATTATATCTATAAGACCCAGTGAGGGGGGGTCTGAAAGGTGCTGCACCAGGACACCACTAATATGGATCTACAACTGAAAGGAATTAAGTGTGTTTGTGCTGATCCTTCTTGGTGTTTACACAGAAATAAAAAGACAGGCATATGGCTTTAACATAGAGATACATACATATACACGTGTAAAGATTTTTTTCAAGAGCATTTTGCTCACTTGGTATAAAAGGGAGCTGAGAGGAGTAGTAGGCATACCCTCTGATGAAGTGAATTAAATCCATGAAACGCTTAAAGTGAAAGTAAAGTTTAATATAATTAAAGAACACTTTGTATTCTCTTACAAATGTACACTACCTTTATTTTTTTCGAAAATGTTCATATATTATACAATTTTATTTTTTTTACAACATACCTTTTGCTAGCTTCCTCCACCCACTGCTAGCTTCCGTATTTGGTAGAGTTACACGTAAGAGCAGTCCCACCCGCTCTATTCGTCCTTATAGGTGCGCGCTCTCGTGAGACAAATGTTTTGCGCATGCACAGTAATGCACTTTCCGCCTTCCCCGACAATGGTAACGAGCAAGCAAGTGATGTCAGGATAATGGATTTCAGTTACTAAATTATATGTGCATTCAACTATCATGAACGCGCATCTGATCATGCATGTGCATTGCTAAATGGGGGCGTATGGCAAACGTGTTTAGATGCCCATGGGGGACCAATGAAATTACTATATCGCTCCTTCGTCACCACTGCAGGATTTTTTTTTTATTGCGAGCGTTGGAACAGAATTAAAATATTGCTGATTTAGAGGTAATAAAATAATGTTAGAAAATAAATTTAAAAAAATGATGAATGAAAGTTAGGATATTTACAATTGATTGATACAACTGTTTATAGCGATATTGGTAACTTTACTTTTACTTTAAGGGATATGCCCACTGGTGACATCACTTCCGGTCCTTCGAGACCGCTGAAGATTCAGCCAAGAAAAAACAGCTGTACCGTGTCTGTGCCAAACAGGACTGGATTACTCCCTCACTCCCCACAAACTTTATCTCTGTGCACAGCTACAACGAACAATTAGCCTGCCCACTTTGCCACCTTGTTTTTGTACGTTTGTAGAACTGTGATTGATTGATTTATTTTTTAGTTCAATAAATTTATTACTCTTAACCACCTACGGATTGGATTGAAGGTACCTTTGTTACAGCAAGAAAGCCACCAACCATACTCCAAAGGGCTGATGCAAGCTGGAGACTATTCCATCTTTACCACAAATAAGGATACATATTCCCTCCGTGCGCAATCCATAACTCATATGTTTGAGGTATAAAAAGGTGAGCAAGTTTTCAATTCAATGGGTAATATGGATACTTGTGAAAATACTACACAATAAGCACTTTGTTTTCTCTTTTTATTCTCTCCCTTCACTGAGCGCTGTTTCTGGCCTGCCTTCTTCAATTTCTTCCTCTTTCCACTGGTGATAGTGGGTACAACAGATACAGCAGTCACTGAAAATATCAGTAGAAACTATTGCATATATACCATTTGCATTTTACACACCACAAATAGAAAAATCCCCTTTCTATCATATAAATATATATGTGTATATTTGTATTTTTATGTGTATACATGTATTTGCAGACATATAAACACATATAAACAAATAAATACATATGTATACATATATATATATATATATATATATATATATATATATATATATATATATATATATATATATATATATATAAATGCATTGGATCCCTTTGCCATTAAGTAGATGAAAAAATGAAATGATTTTTCACATTCCAATGTTCTGCACATAGCAGAATATGTTTTATGTATTTATAAATAGCTATTCCTATATATATCTGTATATGTATATATCTATATATAATCGTGCATATATATATATATAGGTATAGATATATATTGTACAAAAAAATCATATATATGTAGAAATATTTATTTATGAACAAAATAGAACATATTCTTGTATGTGAAGTACTTGGAATGTGAAATATTAATATTTTCATGTCAGGTTACCGCACATGAGAAAATGCGATCTGGTTTGCGCCTCGCCCTAAGGCCGATACTACGGGCAGTTTATGAGTTAAAGGGACAGTCTAGTCTAAAAAAAACTTTCATGATTCAGAAAGGGCATGTAATTTTAAACAATTTTCCAATTTACTTTTATCACCAATTTTTCTTTGTTCTCTTGGTATTCTTAGTTGAAAGCTTAACCTAGGAGGTTCATATGCTAATTTCTAAGACCTTGAAGGCCGCCTCTTAAGAATGCATTTTAACAGGTTTTTCACCACTAGAGGGTGTTAGTTCATGTTTTTCATATAGATAACACTGTGCTCGTGCACGTGAAGTTACCTGGGAGCCATCACTGATTGGCTAAACTGCAAGTCTGTCAAAAGAACAATTAAAGGGGCAGTCTGCAGAGGCTTAAATACAAGATAATGACAAAGGTAAAAAATATATAAATATAACTGTATTGGTTATGCAAAACTAGGGAATGGGTAAACAAGGGATTATCCATCTTTTAAAACAATAACAATTCTGGTGTAGACTGTCCCTTTAATAGTTTAGTGGGGACTTTGTGGTCAGCTATGTGGCAGTTTAGGGGATAATAGTGTAGTAAGGACTTTGTGGTGGGCTATATGGCAGTTTAAGGGATAATAGTGTAGGGAGGACTTTATGGTGGGCTATGTGGCAGTTTGAGGGATAATAGTGTAGTGAGGACATTGTGGTGGGCTATGTGGCAATTTAGGGGTTATTAGAGTCGAGGCTTATGGCGATCGTATTTGCACACGAGTAGGGTGATATGTTTTTTCCACTTTTTTTCCTCATTTGACTACTATGGGGGAGTAATAAAATTCTAATTTCCGCTTTCTGCGCTTGTCAGTTTATAGTGAGAGCAAAAACAGTTTACTTTCAACTCATAATACAAGCATAACCCAATGAGCGCAAAAAGCTTATTTCTAGCGATATTAACGCTAGAGCCGGAGCATTAATTAGCACGCCACTTGTAATCTGGCCCTAAAAGTGTTAATATAATCATTGAACAAACATACCCAGTATACCCATCATGCCTCTATACAAATGGCATTTATAATGTTTACCAGTAATCAGGATGGATTTGGTTTACAATAGGTTAATCTCACACATGTAAATGATAATTTCAGTTATACACTAAACAAAGAGGTGAATTCAAAAGAACTGTAATGCAACCTTAAAAGGTGTGAAGCAGCCATTGTATATGTCAGTTCAGAAACTTGATAACAAGGGGAAACCACTTATATTGCTTTTCAATGGAAAGCTATTACTGCTTATCACCATACTATTTTGGTTTCTAAATATAAAATAATGAAGAAATAAATTAACAATCATATAAAGCTTTAACATTGTCAGCAGCCAGTCCTAGCTTTTTGAGTCCTACTGACATGACCTTGAATATCACGCAGTATTTTCCTGACTCAAAACCCAATAAAATATTATTTTGACATGACAAAGATAGAGGGATTTGTCATTGCTTTGATTCAAACTTTTAATAACAACTACAAAATATGTTCCAAACAAGGTCAAACCTTTATGGATTATTGAAGCTTCTTTAAGAGAACTCTGTCAAAGTTGACTACACAACATGATGCATTTTTGTCATTATATTATTTAAAATTATATTTAAATGTATACTTAATTTTTCTCTATATTGTATATACTGTATACTATATTAGGCTTTCTTGCAATAATGTGATATTCTAGGCATCTAGAGAAGACATGTCAATCTGACTGTCCTTTAGTAATCTTGTAAATGTATTTTTTTAGCTTTCAGGTCCAACTTTATATGTTTATCAGCATTAATCTTTAGACATATGCAGCATAAAAAATCGGTTCGTCCGAATCTTTCAACACAAATATTTAGGGAAATTAGTTTTTCCGAATATTTGTCTGCTGCACTATTCGTTATTCATTTCATTTTAAACTAAATTAATATTTAATTTTGGTGGAAGATTTACATTTGTTTTTGTTAAATGAATGTCAATTTTCCTTTGCTATTGGTGAAAAAATTCACCTGTAGCGTTATACTTACCTCTAGCAAGCTAGAGAGCCACGCTAATCCTGACCCTTCTTATTAGAGCCCCAGGCCGCTCTAATAGGAGGCATGGGGGTAGATTTACTATTGTACGGACAGACATGATCTGCTTTAGCGATCATGTCGGCCGCACATCGATAAATACCGACAGCATACACTGTCTGCATTTATCATTGCACAAGCAGTTCTGGTGAACTGCTTGTGCAATGCTGCCCCCTGCAGATTCGTCTTAACTCCTGTTTCTGGTGAGCCTGATGGCTCGCATGGAAACAGGGGTATACGGACCAATTCGGGCCGTGATAAATCGGCCCCTTAGTGCGGCAAAAACCTAGAGCCTGGGCTAAAGGACATTCTCCTTTAACGCAGACCCTGGTTTCCACCTCGCTATTAGTTCATTAGAGGTAAGTAATTTAACCCCAGAAGAATTTCATCAATATTTCTTTCTTTTCTTTAAATTTAGTTAGTGCATTTGTTCAGATATTTGTTTTGTAAAAACTAAACGAATATCCATTTTTTCATTACAAATGCCTATTAATCTTTACAAAAGCTTATATAAATTTAAAATGACAATCAATTGTCTCTAAAAATGAGGATACTCAAATTTGACCCTACGGTCAATTGCAGTGCCTATCTCACCTTTCTATGTCAGATGAAAGGTTATTAAAATACCAACTTAAATTTTAAAATGTAGAAACACATTAATTTGCACTTACCTGCTTGTACATAAAGTTACATAGGTTAAATAAGGTAGCATTCTTGAATAATGTGCAGAAAGTAATACACAGAAACACTAAGCAGATATAGAAATTTTATGAGCTCTGTAGCTATAAAGTTTCAAATCACCTGCCATCATCCTTATTGCTGATCTCATCATGGCATATAATACTGTATATGGTAACAGAATTCTCAAAATTAATAGTTCTATGGTTGCCAGTTTCTGTTAGAGCATTTACGAGCATCAGAAAGTTAATAAAATATATTATAAAAGTGCACTGGTTACAAGAACTTTCAACAAGCAGCTTATACAAAGCTTTAAAACCTGCAGTCCAGACAGCCTATTGTTGTTTCGATAGTTTAATACTAATTGAATGTGTGTGTGTTTGTGTGCAGGTGTGTATAAGTGTGGTATCACTGTGTTTGTGTCTATCTGTGTTTGTACAGGTGTGTTATGCATGTATGTTAGTCTGTGCACACACACACATGTATGCGTGTGTGTTTGTTTGTATATGAGCAGTAACACATTTGTGTTTGTGTATTTGTGTTCCATTCCCCCAGAAGAATTTTGTGAAGCATTTATTTTAGTATGTCCTTTGAACATTACGGCCTTGGTCATGACTCATAACCTGTTGGACGGGTTTTCAAGAGCTTTTTGGACCTAAAAACTTATTATCGGTTCATCAATAAAGTTCACATGGAACTGTCAATGTCTTGATAATTTTCAACAGGTTTTCTGTGTCATTTTTCATTTAAGTTTTAAGTGCAAGTATTCCAAGATGATTTGGAAAAATTAAATAGTGTATTTGCAATACACTCTGAAATAGACATATATTTTAGATGTGCATATGAAATTATGATCTAGATTCATTAAACCTCTGTTTATCAATATGCTATAGTTCATCGGTAGTGAGTTGGCCAGGAATTTACATATGTATTTAACAGACATATAAGTCATATCTCATACAGCAAACAAGATCTTGAAGAAACCTAAAAACAGAAAATATGACCGCAACATTTAGAAATGGCTTTTAGCAATTGCATCCTTAAAATATTTGTTTTTATTTCATACTTGTATGTTCGTGGTTGTAATTTACATATTTTGAGCACACAATTAATAGAATGTCTACAATAAGGTTTTCCCTCCTTTGTTTGCTGCTCTCTTCAGAGCTGTTATCTTGTTTTTTAACCCTTTACAGGCGCCACTGCCAGCTAGGGGATCTACTCATTTTCCTACTGGGCACCTCCATTTTGGAGTGCATGTATTCTCGAACCCTGTAACAGAAGTAGTGAACAATCACAATCAGTTATGTTGCCAGCTTTTTTAACAGCTGTATTGCTTGCTTGAGGTTAGCACACACAATACAGAGGGGGAAGTTTACATTTTAACAGTTTTTATACACAGCTTAAAAGTTACCTAATATTTAAATAGGTCATAACATGTACAAAAGGTCATACGAATAATAAAGAACAATACCGCCACTGCAAAAATGTAAAGCTTTGCAGACTTCACACTAACCTGTACACATTACAGCTGTCAAAAAGTGTCAATTACCACTGATCTGTGAATGCCACAGAGTGCAAAAAGATCTAAGATCAAAGATGTTGGCACCCAATATGATGCAGAAATTGACAAAAAGGGAGACCAGTTTTTAAGAGCGCTGCAGGCACATGAGGAAAATAATAGCATAAGTAGTAACCAAACAATTGTAGTTGTATCCAGTTGTTTAATATACCTTTAAGATTAGGGGTAGATTTATCAAGAAGCGGATGCTGCAATCTACCCCCGAAGTTCCAGGTCCGTCTGAAACTTAAGTTAAGAAGCACCGGTCATAAGACCACTGCTCCTTAACTCATTTGCCACCTCTGAGGTGGCGGATAGCAATCATCCAGATTAGATACGATCGGGATGATTGACACCCCCTGCTAGCGGCGAATGTGCAGGGAGCGGCATTGCACAAGCATTTCATCAGAGAGGCTTGTGCAATGTTAAATCGCTGTCGGCATTTAGCAATGTCAGGCGGACATGATCCGCTATAGCAGATCATGTTCGTCCGACACATGATAAATCTACCCCTAGGTGTTAGGGATAAACTTTATGGAAGCCATAGGGTTAATAAATATCTGCTCAGTGAGCAAGCCTATAAACATTTCAAAGGTTCTAAAATATTGCTAACAATCTTTTATTTGCAACATTTTGTATAATTCTGTTTCAGCAGCTCGATTTTGATAGAAAAATAATGTAAGCTACCCTTCATTAGAAGACATTACAAAATACATTTGGCATTAGGGGATACAACACTTTTTAATAGATTTTAAATAAGTTCCTAGTCTATTGACAAAACTTCTCTTAATTTCCCCTGACCCCACGGTAGTACACAGTAGTAGAAAAATAGTGTTAATAAGTTAAACCTAGAATTGTAAATCCAGGTTTAAATTTAATTCAGTGTGGCTTTTGTATATATGTGCAATTTAGTTTTTTAACACCAGAAATATAAAACCAAAACTATTCTATGGAGTTTTATCAGGAGTTAACAGACCATGAAGTGTGGATCAAATGTAATTTAACAGCAGAAAGTGGATGGGTTAGAAAAAAAAAACTGACAAGATGTTTTAGAGACAAATATTACTTTTAGCATCTATTGCATTCAAAGATTTATTTGAAAAGGCTGTGCTGGATAAATGTATTGTAACAGTTAACAGAAAGTCTTAAATTGTGAATTTCATTACTATAAAGCATATATAGAACCAAGACTTCAAAAAACAATAACACTGGTGGTTCTCAGAGTTTATAGAGAGGACAAATGCCTGTGACCAACCACTATATCACTATGGGTTCTGTGTACATTAAAGGGATAAAGTTTCTCCTCTTTAAATTTTACCCATTTTAACCAATCGGAGCGTTAGATTGCAAGCGGAGCGATATATTTTTAACGCTCATGAGCACTAAATGCACTCAAGGTAAAACATTAGTGCTCCCAGGTTAGTGCTGGTATTACAATTGAAAGGTAAAAAGTTAGCGAGCGAGTGAAAGGCTCCCTCTCCCCGTATTGCTAACTTAATCTCCCCATAGATTTCTAGTGGCAAGCTTAAGAAAGCCTTTTCTATTTTTTGCTTGCACACTAACCCAAAACTGCGCTATACCAGCCGAAGGTGCATTAGGAATACTTCCCATTCCTATGTTCTTCACTTAGAAGAAAATACTGTTTTTATTTTTAAATATATATCTATATGAATACAGATATAGATTTATATATATATATATATATATATATATATACAGTATATTGAGATATATATATATATATATATATATATATATATATATATACAGTATATTTACTGTATATACATATATATATATAATATATATATATATATATATATATATATATATATATATATATATATATATTTAAAAAGAACAGTTTTTTCTAAGTGAAGAACATAGGAGTTTCAAGTATTTCTATATAATATTAAAATTGATTAAAATGACATTGCATGTTTCGAGGTATTTGACTGGGAAGGGCTCAAAGGTCTATATATGTGTATATGTGTAGCATGTGTGCATATAACTATTTACACACACACACACACACACATATATATATATACATCCATTGAAAGTATTGGGTGCGGTCTAGCGATATTGCTGGCTATTATTAGCTCACCACTTATAATCTGGGCTTGAATGCTTCAAAATGTTTTTAAAATGTTCCTTTATTTTGTCATTTGAAATAGCTGGTTTTGTTTGATGAAACCACCACATATACTAAAAGTTTAATACTTTAGTATTCTCTATAGAAACGCTATGTAAACTGGAAACAGCAGTATAGCTCAAACTTCCAGTGGTGAATAGGAGATAATTCTGTATCTAAAATATTTATTTTGCTCATTAAATGCCCCTTACCCATAATTAATATTTTAATATCTAACACTATGACTATGTGTATAGAGAGAAAATATATAGTTAAAGGACCAGGAAGGGAAAAAATTAAATTTTTATAACCCGGCATGTCATTTAAGACATCTTCAAATCTACTTACATTATCAAATTAACTCTCTTTGTATTTGTTGTTGAAAATAATATGAACCAACTAGCTGGCGATTGATTGCTACACACATTTGTCTCTTGTCATTGACTCACCGGATTTGCTCCAATACCTCCCAGTAGGGAAGTACTGCTTTGGAGCTGACTTTAAACTATGTGTTTAATCCCTTTGCAGGAGTTAAACACATATTATGTGCAAAGGAACAGTGCAATAAAAAAATGCTCCAACATAAAAGCACATTTTCTTTTTGCACTTTTATGTCCCTTAAAAGTTGGCTACAAAGCACCAATGCCCCACTGGGAGGTAGCTGAGCAATTCTGGAAAGCCAAAGACAAATGTGAATAGTCCTCAATCATCAATTAACTCCTAATAGTGCAATCCTGCTCCTGAGCCTATCTAGTTAAGCTTTTCAACTAAACATACAAAGAGAACAAAGTACGTTTGATAATAAAAATAAATTCAACCTTTTAAAATGTCAAACACAACTATTTAGCAAAAAGTCTTCTAATGGTATTTGAAATGCTTCAGCTTGGAACATGATGATACTATTCCTAAATAAAGCACACTGGAGATCAATGTATTGGTTTACTAATGACTTTCCTGGCATGGATTTTTGAGTAAAGACTCATAACTAATTTTCCATCATTATACGCTAATATACTGATACCTTAAGTGCATAAAGCTACCAGCATGATGCGGTACAGTTTGCTGATTTAGGTAAAGTACATTTTCAAAGTAGAGGAAGCAAATCCTGCTTAGTTGTTCTATCCAAAGTGCTATATTGTTTGGAACTTACAGCGTACTTAAAGGGACATTTTAGTCAAAATTTAAATACACATAGATGAATTACACCTTTGAATAGAAACTTATTTACAATATACAGGTATTGGCAGAAATGCTTCTAGTAAAAGTTATCCCTGTTTTAGTGTTAGCATTTTTCTCTGCACGTGCATGTGTATAGCAAGATATTCTCAGTGCACCAGCATTTTAAATGCTGCAGCTGCTCAGAGCACTATTGGGGCTTGTATCATGTCAGCAATAAAGAAACTGAGTCATTACCAGATGCTACAAGCGTCTTAGGCTCTCTGAGCAAGTGCTGTGCTTAAAATGCTGGTGCACGATGCATACTTAAATACACTTTTGAAACAGCTTTAGCTTTCACTAGAAGCATTTTTGCTAATACATGTATTATACAAAAAAAATGCTTCTATTCAAAAGTGAAATGCATTCATGTGGATTCCAATTTTGGCTGGAATCCCCCTTTTACCTTTAAAGGGATAGTAAACACCTTGTAATTACAAGACATATCTGTTGTGCTGCTATAGAATAACATGCCAGACAAGTCTTAAAGGGACAGTCTACACCAGAATTTTTATTGTTTTAAAAGATAGATAATCCCTTTATTACCCATATCCCAGTTTTGCATAGCTAACACATTTATAATAATATACTTTTAACCTCTGTGATTATCTTGTATCTAAGCCTCTGCAAACTGCCCCTTTTTTCAGTTCTTTTGACAGACTTGCAGTCTAGCCAATCAGTGCCTGCTCCCAGATAACTTCTCGTGCACAAGCACAGTGTTATCTATATGAAAAACGTGAACTAACACCCTCTAGTGGTGAAAAACTATTAAAATGCATTCTGAAAAGAGGTGGGCTTCAAGGTCTAAGAAATTAGCATATGAACCTCCTAGGTTAAGCTTTCAACTAAGAATACCAAGAGAACAAAGCAAAATTGGTGATAAAAGTAAATTGGAAAATTGTTTAAAATTACATGCTCTATCTGAATCATGAAAGTTTATTTTGGACTAGACTGTCCCTTTAAACGAAAACAAATATCCGAATGAAGGCACCAGCAAAAATTAAAGAAAATGAAAAAATACTGACAAAATAAGTTTTTATTAGTTTCCTTGAAATTATTTTAAAATACATGGGGGTGATATTATTAAAGTCTGACGGACATGATACGCTATCCGCCAGACATCGCTGAATGTGGAAGCATACGCTGTCCGTATTCAGCATTGCACAAGCAATTCTAGTGAACTGCTTGTGCAGTACCGCCCCCTGCAGATTTGCGGCCAATTGGCCGCTAGCAGGGGGTGTCAATCAGCCCCATCGTTTAGGATTGGGCAGATTGCTGTACGCAGCCTCAGAGGTGGCGTATGAGTAAAGTCTATAGACCACTGCTTCTTAACTGCTGTTTCCGGCGAGCCTAAAGGCTCACGCGGAGACAGGGTGAATTGGCCCAATTCGGACAATAATAAATATTTTGTTAGACATTTTTTAATTTTTGTAGACATGTGTGTTTCGATTCAGAAGGAATCGAAATTTGGACGAATTTGTTAAATTCGGAGATTCGGATCGATTCGAATTTCCAAATTACGGTAGTACCGAATCTACCGAATAAATCTGAATTAGTTTGGATTTATTCGTTACATTCGGATGGCCATGGATTACACTAGTATTGTACAGTATATTAGGTTATATCACTCTGCTATGGGTTACACCTAATATACAGTACATAATACTAGTCTAATACACAGCCCATCCCACCTAACACATACCGAAATTCCGAATTTCCGAATCGAACTGAATCCAGCCGAACTTATTCAAATCCGAATGAATCCGAAACAAATCTGAAATGAATTCATTCTAATTTTTCCAAATTCGAATCGATCCGAACCGAAATTCAAAAAACATCTGAATCGATCCAAACCGAACCGAAACAAATTTTTCGGCCATGCACTAGTCTAAATTTTTGTAATGTTAGGCTTTTTTTTTGTAATGTTAGTTTTTTTTTGTGTTGCATGAATTTGTTCATTATTATATTCAATATATGTTTGTGTCGTATGCATTCATTCATTCTTTTATTCAATACATGCTACAAGTGTAGCACTAAATTATTGCCCGTTTGCGGGCACGCAACATTACAAGTGGATGGTTATTGCTACCATAAGCTTGTGGTAGTAATTAGCACTCAAAAGATCTCTGGTTAATTTTCTAAAAGTGCCCCAAATGCCCTAAAAATAAAGGGGTTTATAGTTTTTTTATTAAAAAAGTAATTAGCATTTTTTTAAAATAAAAAACAACTGCAATAGTCAGTTTTGGGGCATTAAGGTTGGGGGGCGTGGGGTGTAAGAAAGAAAATGGTAGTGAAAAGTAAATATATTGTATATAAGCATATACATATTTATTAAAAAATGCTGCAACTGCTGTGCAGCTTCCCTCTATCCCTGTGCTTAGGTTCTGATGCCATCTCTGAAGACATCAGAAAGAGGCTCCCATTGGACATTGCTCTTAATTTGTAGTACCAGAGCACATTAGTGATATTTAGCGCTCCACTTGTAATCTAGCCCTTAGTCTATTTATAAAAATGCACAATACAGCACCATAGTACTGAGGTTTGGTTGGCATTATGAGGATTACATTCTACCTTTTTCCCACAAGAACATTTTACTAACATTTTGCTGACTTTAAATAACATAATTATCAAGGCTTTTAGCATAAATAACAAAAGCTTTCCTCTTTTACATTGTAAGCTTAATAGCTTCTCTACCTTTAGTTCACTACAATGCAATATAAAAGTCTACTACTGATTGTGCCCAAGGGCATCCTATAGTTTTATTTCAACTTTGCTACTGTAAGTACTATAATGTTTCATCATATATGTAACATTTTCTTGCACATTTTGTTCATAGTGATCTTTTTTACGTTTGTCCAAATCCAAATGCACATTTTTAATAAAGGTAATATCCCACCAATAATTAGTTACTTGACTTGCTGCCACAGAGCAGAGAGCTATAATTATTAATACTACGGGTACTGCCACTACTAGTAATAGATACAGTGCCATGAAAGGATACATTGCATTTATAAGGGTATAATAAATAATACTTATTGCATTCATCCACATCGGAATGCACATGATGACTAATAAATATCCCACCAATAATTAGTTACGCTACTTGCTGTCACAGAGCAGAAAGCTATTATTCTAATTATTATTATTAACAATAATATTACTACTAATAATAAATACAGCACCATACATTAACATAATACTAACATTAATAAACATCCAAATGCACATGATGTGTAATAAGAGTAATATGGCAGCAATAATAATAATATTAATAATAATAATAATAATAACAATAATAATAACAATAATAATTTTACAGTGCAATACAAGAATAGATTACATTTATGAGGGTACAGTACATACTACTACCACTTTTGTTGTAATCTTTGCTTTTGTTAGGAAACCCAAAATGAGAGACCTTTTAACAAATAAACTACTGAACTATTGTCTCCAACATGTAATGATTGAATATCATAGACATGCAATGAATAAACAAATTAACAAATGCAAGCGACACAAACATTTATTGTATAAACGAATTAACAAATGCATGCGACACAAACATTTATTGAATAAACAAATTAACAAATGCATGCAACACAAACATTTATTGTATAAACAAATGATTAGATTACAAGTGATGCGCTAATTTGCCTGTTTGCAGGAGCCATTAGTGGCAGGTTATTGCTACCGCAAGCGCGCAGTAGCAATTAAATTAGCCAGAGATCAAATATCTGGTTCATTTTATAAATGCCCCCCAAATGCCCCCAAAATCAAATGCTAGTTTTTTTTGTTTGTTTGTTTTTTTAATGTCACATTTTTTTAAAAAGAAAAAAGAAAACTGCACTTAGCAGTTTTTGGGGGCTAAAATTGGCTGGAGTGGGGTGTTAGGAAAAAAATGACACTGAAAAGTGCCTTTACATTGCGGTCTATGGAAACTGTGTTCCCTGTAAATATATATGTATATGCTTATATTCATATATATTTATGTGTTAATATGTGTATATGCTTGTATCCATATATATTTATGTGTTAATATGTGTATATGCTTGTATCCATATATATTTATGTGTTAATATGTGTATATACTTATATACAGTATATTTATGTGTTAATATGTGTATATACTTATATTCATATATATTTATGTGTTAATATGTGTATATGCTTGTATCCATATATATTTATGTGTTAATATGTGTATATACATATAGTAACACATAAATATATATGTATATATTTATGTACTTATATATTTACACCTTGCTTCCCAGCAATGCGTTCGCATTGCTGACAACTTGTAGTACATGCGCTGGTATTAAACAGTGGAGCGCAAATATTGCTTTCACTAAAGCGATATTTAGCTCTCCACTTGTAATCCGGGCCTTATTGAATAAAAGAATGAACAAATGTATGCGACACAAACATTTATGCTTAGATTACAAGTGATGTGCATACGTTTTTGCGCAAGTGATATCGTGTTTTTGCGACCCATTTGAATTGCGCTTATATTACAAGTTGATTTGTGCATCAATCCTTACCGCGATCTCAGAGTTGTGGTTAACTGTTTTCCAAAACTAAAAAGATGCAAAAGACATTTCAAAAATACACAACAGAGTACAGTTACACTCATAACAACACTATATAAAAATTATGTTAAAAAAAATATTGCATAAAAAAGTTATAAGGGCTCAAAGACATGATATCTCGGGTGTTAGGGGAAAAAAAGGCAGGCAAAGGGCTTTAACATTGAAATACATAGATATTCATGTCTAAAGATGGATATACAGTATATATATATGAATGTATATATATATATATATATATATATATTTATTTTTATATGTATGTATTTATATGTGTATATCTGTATTTACAGACATATATACACATATAAAAACATTAATTTATATGTATAAGTATTTTTAATATGTTCATGTTGTGTATTACAGTATGCGATCATGTTTGCACATAGTATAGTATGCGATCGCATATGCATATATTACAAACAAAGATGTTAAAGAACATTGGAATATGAAATATTCATAATTACATGTCGGGTTTGCGCTAATGAGAATATGCCATGGTGTTTGCGCAAGAGAGTGGGTGTTTTTGCACTTTTTTTTTCTCCATTGATTTCTATGGGGGAATACGTGAACGCACACGCGGTATTGTAAGTTCAGATTTATGCGCTAGTCTGGTTACCGCTTGCGCAAAATACGTTTTTTTACTTGTAATACGAGCGCAACTCTAGCGATCGCAAAAACACAAAATATACTGTGCCACTTGTAATTTAGCTGTAAGGATGCCTATGGTTGCTCATTAGATTTGTATTAAATCTGCTAAAAAATACTATGTGAGAATCTTTCCAGTAAAATACAAATGTTAACCCAAACAAATAACCTCATGGGCAACATGATGTTGATGAATAAAGAAGACAAAAGAAGAAAACAATTCTTAAAGATTTCATAATTTCAAATGCTAATTTTTGAAATGTTAATTTCTGAATTGCTATTTTTTAAACATGTTTAATTAACCACAGACTAGTAATTTATTGTGTCTCAAAAACAATTTAATAGCCTATCCCTGATGACTTTATATTTGCATTAATGAGGCCCTCACTATCTAGATCCCTCATGATGGGAAAAAAGGCATTGAAGTCATTTTATCCAATACTTTGTGCTTCATCTAAAAAAAAAATCATATGTTTAAACATAATCGGCTAGATTACGAGTTGTGCGTTAGGTTAAAAAAGCAGCGCTAAGAGGTCCTAACGTTGCTTTTTTACACCAGCTGGTATTATGAATCTTGAAGATTTAGTGTCACCGCAGACTTCTTTGGCCTTACCGCAAAACGACTTACGTAAATGTCGTAAAGTCTTTTTTCTATGGGACTTCCATAGCGCTGGTATTACGAGGCTGTCCTGGAAGGCCAAAAAGTGAGCGGTACACCCTCTCCTGTCAAGAGTCCTATCGCATTTAAAGGTCAGTAGTTATGAGTTTTACACTACAAAGCCATAACATAAAACTCATAACTAAAGTGCTAAAAAGTACACTAACACCCATAAACTACCTATTAACCCCTAAACCGAGGCCCTCCAGCATCGCAAACACTAAAATAAAAATTTTAACCCCTAATCTGCTGCTCCAGACACCGCTGCCACCTACATTATATTTATAAACCCCTCATCTGCTGCCCCCAACATCGCCGCCACCTACATTATATTTATTAACCCCTAATCTGCCTTCCTTAATGTCGCTGCAACCTACCTACACTTTTTAACCCCTAGTCTGCCGCCCCCAACGTAGCCGCCACTATAATAAACATATTAACCCCTAAACTGCCGCACTCCCGCCTCGCAGACATTAGTTAAATATTATTAACCCCTAATCTGCCGTTATTTTACAGGCAAGTTTGTATTTATTTTAACTTTGTAGAATAGTTACTAAATAGTTATTAACTATTTAATAACTACCTTGCTAAAATAAATACAAATTTACCTGTAAAATAAAACCTAACCTAAGTTACAATAACACCTATAACACCTAACACTACAATATAATTAACTAAATTAAATACAATTACCTAAATTAAATTAAATTAGCTAAAGTACAAAAAACCCCACTAAATTACAGAAAATAATAAACAAATTACAGATATTTAAACTAATCTAATAGCCCAATTAAAATAAAAAAGCCCCCCAAAATAAAAAAAAAACCTAGCCTAAACTAAACTACCAATAGCCCTTAAAAGGGCCTTTTGCGGGGCATTGCCCCAAAGTAATCAGCTCTTTTACCAGTAAAAAAAATACAAACAACCCCCCCAACAGTAAAACCCACCACCCCTACAACCAACCCTCCAAATAAAATACTAGCTAAAAAAACCTAAGCTCCCCATTGCCCTGAAAAGGGCATTGCAAAAGGACGGTTAGCTCTTTTGCCGTCCAAACCCTAACCTAAAAATAAAACCCACCCAATACACCCTTAAAAAAACCTAACACTAACCCCCTGAAGATCGACTTACCAGGAGACGTCTTCATCCAAGCTGATTGAAACAGCCAATAGAATGCGAGCTCAATCCTATTGGCTGATTGGATCAGCCAATAAGATTGAACCTCAATCCTATTGGCTGATTGCATCAGCCAATAGGATTTTTTCTACCTTAATTCCGATTGGCTGATTGAATTCGATCAACCAATCGAAATCTAAGGGACGCCATCTTGGATGATGTCACTTAAAGGTACCTTCATTCAACTTTAGTCGTCGCCAGAAGAGGATGCTCCGCGTCGGATTTCTTGAAGATGGACCCGCTCCGCGCCGGATGGATGAAGATAGAAGATGACGTCTGGATGAAGACTTCTGCCCATCTGGAGGACCACTTCTGCCCGGCTTGGATGAAGACTTCTGCCCGTCTGGAGAACCACTTCGCCCGGCTTGAATGAAGACGTCTCGCGGTAAGTCGATCTTCAGGGGGTTAGTGTTAGGTTTTCTTAAGGGTGTATTGGGTGGGTTTTATGTTTAGGTTAGGGTTTGTGCTGCAAAAGAGCTAACTGCCCTTTTAAGGGCAATCAAAATGCCCTTTTCAGGGCAATGGAGAGCTTAGGTTTTTTTAGCTAGTATTTTTTTTGGGAGGTTGGTTGTGTGGGTGGTGGGTTTTACTGTTGGGGGGGTTGTTTGTATTTTTTTTTACAGGTAAAATGGCTGATTACTTTGGGGCAATGCCCCGCAAAAGGGCCTTTTAAGGGCTATTGGTAGTTTAGTTTAGGCTAGAGTCTTTTTTATTTTGGGGGGGGGGGGGTTATTTTAATAGGGCTATTAGATTTGGTGTAATTAGTTTAAATATCTGTAATTTGTTTATTATTTTCTGTAATTTAGTGCTTGTTTTTTTGTACTTTAGCTAATTTAATTTAATTTAGATAATTGTATTTAATTTAGTTAATTTATTTAATTATATTGTAGTGTTAGGTGTTATTGTAACTTAGGTTAGGTTTTATTTTACAGGTATACTTGTATTTATTTTAGCTAGGTAGTTATTAAATAGTTAATAACTATTTAGTAACTATTCTACCTAGTTAAAATAAAAACAAACTTGCCTGTAAAATAAAAATAAACCCTAAGATAGCTACAATGTAACTATTATTTATATTGTAGCTAGCTTAGGGTTTATTTTATAGGTATTTAGTTTTAAATAGGAATAATTTAGTTAATGATAGGAAAAATGTATTTAGATTTATTTAAATTATATTTAAGTTAGGGGGTGTTAGGTTTAGGGTTAGACTTAGGTTTAGGGGTTAATAACTTTAATATAGTGGCGGCGACGTTGGGGGCGGCAGATTAGGGGTTAATAAATGTAGATAGGTTGCAGCAATGTTACTGCCGGAAGATTAGGGGTTAGTAATATTTAACTAATGTTTGCGAGGCGGGAGTGCAGCGGTTTAGGGGTTAATATGTTTATTATAGTGGTGGAGACGTTGGGGGCGGCAGATTAGGGGTTAATAAGTGTAGGTAGGTGGCGGCGACATTGGGGGCTGCAGATTAGGGGTTAATAAATATAATGTAGGTGGCGGCGATGTTGGGGGCAGCAGATTAGGGGTTAATAAGTAAAATGTAGGTGGTGGCGGTGTCCGGAGTGGCAGATTAGGGGTTAATATATAATGTAGGTAAATGAATGAACAAATGCATGCGACACAAACATTTATTGTATAAACAAATGAACAAATGCATGCGACACAAACATTTATTGTATAAATGAATGAACAAATGCATGCGACACAAACATTTATTGTATAAACAAATGAACGAATGCATGCGACACAAACATTTATTGTATAAACAAATGAACAAATGCATGCGACACAAACATTTATTGTAAAAATGAATGAACAAATGCATGCGACACAAACATTTATTGTATAAATGAATGAACAAATGCATGAGACACAAACATTTATTGTATAAACAAATGAACGAATGCATGCGACACAAACATTTATTGCATGAACAAATGCATGAGACACAAACATTTATTGTATAAACAAATGAACAAATGCATGTGATACAAACATTTATTGTATAAACAAATGAACAAATGCATGAGACACAAACATTTATTGTATAAACAAATGAACAAATGCATGCAACACAAACATTTATTGTATAAACAAATGAACAAATGCATGCGACACAAACATTCATTGTATAAACAAATTAACAAATGCATGCGACACAAACATTTATTGTATAAACAAATGAACAAATGCATGAGACACAAACATTTATTGTATAAACAAATGAACAAATGCATGCAACACAATCATTTATTGTATAAACAAATGAACAAATGCATGTGATACAAACATTTATTGTATAAACAAATGAACAAATGCATGTGATACAAACATGTATTGTATAAACAAATGAACAAATGCATGCAACACAAACATTTATTGTATAAACAAATGAACAAATGCATGCGACACAAACATTTATTGTATAAACAAATGAACAAATGCATGCGACACAAACATTTATTGTATAAACAAATGAACAAATGCATGAGACACAAACATTTATTGTATAAACAAATGAACAAATGCATGCGACACAATCATTTATTGTATAAACAAATGAACAAATGCATGAGACACAAACATTTATTGTATAAACAAATAAACAAATACATGAGACACAAACATTTATTGTATAAACAAATGAACAAATGCATGTGATACAAACATTTATTGTATAAACAAATGAACAAATGCATGAGACACAAACATTTATTGTATAAACAAATGAACAAATGCATGCGACACAAACATTTATTGTATAAACAAATGAACAAATACATGCAACACAAACATTTATTGTATAAACAAATGAACAAATACATGCGACACAAACATTTATTGTATAAACAAATGAACAAATGCATGCGACACAAACATTTATTGTATAAACAAATGAACAAATGCATGCGACACAAACATTTATTGTATAAACAAATGAACAAATGCATGCGACACAAACATTTATTGTATAAACAAATGAACAAATGCATGCGACACAAACATTTATTGTATAAACAAATGAACAAATTCATGCAACACAAACATTTATTGTATAAACAAATGAACAAATGCATGCAACACAAGCATTTATTGTATAAACAAATGAACAAATGCATGCAACACAAACATTTATTGTATAAACAAATGAACAAATACATGCGAAACAAACATTTATTGTAGAAATGAATGAATGTACGCAACACAAACATTTAGGGCTAGATTACAAGTGATGCACTAATTTGCCCGTTTGCAGGAGCCATTAGTGGCAGGTTATTGCTACCGCAAGCTCGCAGTAGCAATTAGCGCTTAGAAAATTAACCAGAGATCAAATCTCCGGTTAATTTTATAAATGCCCCCCAAATGCCCCCCAAATGCCCCCAAAATCAAATGCTAGTTTTTTTTTTTTTCGTTTTTTTTTTTTTTTTAATGTCGCATTTTTTTTAAAAGAAAAAAGAAAACTGCACTTAGCAGTTTTTGGGGGCTAAAATTGGCTGGAGTGGGGTATTAGGAAAAAAATGACACTGAAAAGTGCCTTTACATTGTGGTCTATGGAAACTGTGTGTTCCCTGTAAATATATATGTATATGCTTATATTCATATATATTTATGTGTTAATATGTGTATATGCTTGTATCTATATATATTTATGTGTTATTATGTGTATATGCTTATATTCATATATATTTATGTGTTAATATGTGTATATGCTTATATTCATATATATTTATGTGTTAATATGTGTATATGCTTATATTCATATATATTTATGTGTTAATATGTGTATATGCTTATATTCATATATATTTATGTGTTAATATGTGTATATGCTTATATTCATATATATTTATGTGTTAATATGTGTATATACTTATATCTATATATATATTTATGTGTTAATATGTGAATATGCTTATATTCATATATATTTATGTGTTAATATGTGTATATGCTTATATTCATATATATTTATGTGTTAATATGTGTATATGCTTATATTCATATATATTTATGTGTTAATATGTGTATATGCTTATATTCATATATATTTATGTGTTAATATGTGTATATACTTATATCTATATATATATTTATGTGTTAATATGTGTATATGCTTATATTCATATATATTTATGTGTTAATATGTGTATATGCTTATATTCATATATATTTATGTGTTAATATGTGTATATGCTTATATTCATATATATTTATGTGTTAATATGTGTATATGCTTATATCCTTATATATGTATGTGTTATTATGTGTATATGCTTATATTCATATATATTTATGTTTTAATATGTGTATATACTTATATCCATATATATTTATGTGTTAATATGTGTATATGCTTATATTCATATATATTTATGTGTTAATATGTGTATATGCTTATATCCATATATATTTATGTGTTAATATGTGTATATGCTTATATTCATATATATTTATGTGTTAATATGTGTATATGCTTATATCCTTATATATGTATGTGTTATTATGTGTATATGCTTATATTCATATATATTTATGTTTTAATATGTGTATATACTTATATCCATATATATTTATGTGTTAATATGTGTATATGCTTATATCCTTATATATGTATGTGTTATTATGTGTATATGCTTATATTCATATATATTTATGTTTTAATATGTGTATATACTTATATCCATATATATTTATGTGTTAATATGTGTATATGCTTATATTCATATATATTTATGTGTTAATATGTGTATATGCTTATATCCATATATATTTATGTGTTAATATGTGTATATGCTTATATTCATATATATTTATGTGTTATTATGTGTATATGCTTATATCCATATATATTTATGTATTAATATGTGTATATGCTTATATCCATATATATTTATGTGTTAATATGTGTATATACATATAGTAACACATAAATATATATGTATATATTTATGTACATATATATTTACACCATTGCTGACAACTTGTAGTACCAGCGCACAATAGCATGCGCTGGTATTACACAGTGGAGCGCAAATATTGCTTTCACTAAAGCGATATTTAGCTCTCCACTTGTAATCCGGGCCTTATTGAATAAAAGAATGAACAAATGTATGCGACACAAACATGTATGCTTAGATTACAAGTGATGTGCATACGTTTTTGCGCAAGTGATATCGTGTTTTTGCGACCCATTTGAATTGCGCTTATATTACAAGTTGATTTGTGCATCAATCCTTACCGCGATCTCAGAGCTGTGGTTAATTGCTTTCCAAAACTAAAAAGTTGCACAAGACATTTCAAAAATACACAACAGAGTACAGTTACACTCATAACAACACTATATAAAAATTATGTTCAAAAAAATATTGCATAAAAAAGTTATAAGGGCTCAAAGATATGATATCTCGGGTGTTAGGGGAAAAAAAGGCAGGCAAAGGGCTTTAACATTGAAATACATAGATATTCATGTCTAAAGATGGATATACAGTATATATATATATATATATATATATATATATATATATATATATATATATATATATATATATGAATGTATATATATATATATATATATATATATATATATTTATTTTTAAACCAAAATTCATTAAAATTATTGGGGGAGATAAAAAACTGAAATTAAAATCCTCCATGTCTCAAAATTAAATCAATGTAAATATTTATCCCCGCTTGCTTTTCCCCAGAAATTCTTAATATAAAATGTTTCCAATGCACAAGAGAATTCTGGGTAAGATATGCAAATTAGATATGCAAATTCTCAGTTTTTTTGCTTCAAAAATACTGTTTTAACACAGAGATCCTTTTAAACAGGATTATGCTGTCATAATCCTGTTTAAAAGGATCGCTGTGTTAAAACAGTATTTTTGAAGCAAAAAAACTGAGAATTGCATATCTAATTTGCATATCTTACCCACAATTCTCTTGTGCATTGGAAACATTGTATATTAAGAATTTCTGGGGAAAAGCAAGCGGGGATACTTGCCTAGATGTACTAATTTCCTATGCAAATATTTACATTGATTTTATTTATTTTTATATATATAGTTATATATATGTATAAATATGTATTCATGTATTTATATGTGTATATCTGTATTTACAGACATATATACACATATAAAAACATTAATTTATATGTATAAGTATTTTTGATATGTTCATGTTGTGTATTACAGTATGCGATCATGTTTGCACATAGTATAGTATGCAATCGCATATGCATATATTACAAACAAACATGTTAAAGAACATTGGAATATGAAATATTCATAATTACATGTCGGGTTTGCGCTAATGAGAACATGCCAAGGTGTTTGCTCAAGAGAGTGGGTGTTTTTGCACTTTTTTTTTTCTCCATTGACTTCTATGGGGGAATACGTGAACGCACACGCATTATTGTAAGTTCAGATTTATGCGCTAGTCTGGTTACCGCTTGCGCAAAATACGTTTTTTTTACTTGTAATACGAGCGCAACTCTAGCGATCGCAAAAACACAAAATATACTGTGCCACTTGTAATTTAGCTGTAAGGATGCCTATGGTTGCTCATTAGATTTGTATGAAATCTGCTAAAAAATACTATGTGAGAATCTTTCCAGTAAAATACAAATGTTAACCCAAACAAATAACCTCATGGGCAACATGATGTTGATGAATAAAGAAGACAAAAGAAGAAAACAATTCTTAAAGATTTCATAATTTCAAATGCTAATTTTTGAAATGTTAATTTCTGAAATGCTATTTTTTAAACATGTTTAATTAACCACAGACAAGTAATTTATTGTGTCTCAAAAATAATTTAATAGCCTATCCCTGATGACTTTATATTTGCATTAATGAGGCCCTCACTATCTAGATCCCTCATTATGGGAAAAAAGGCATTAAAGTCATTGTATCCAATACTTTGTGCTTCATCTAAAAAAAAAAGTCATATGTTTAAACATAATCGGCTAGATTACGAGTTGTGCGTTAGGGTAAAAAAGCAGCGTTAAGAGGTCCTAACGTTGCTTTTTTACGCCAGCTGGTATTACGAGTCTTGAAGGTTTAGGGTCACCGCACACTTCTTTGGTTTTACCGCAAAACGACTTACGTAAATTGTTTTCTATGGGACTTCCATAGCACTGGTATTACGAGTCTTTCCTGGGAGGCCAAAAAGTGAGCGGTACACCCTCTCCTGTCAAGAGTCCTATCGCATTTAAAAGTCAGTAGTTAAGAGTTTTATGGTACAACGTCATAACATAAAACTCATAACTAAAGTGCTAAAAAGTACACTAACACCCATAAACTACCTATTAACCCCTAAACCTAGGCCCTCCAGCATCGCAAACACTAAAATAAAAATTTTAACCCCTAATCTGCCGCTCCGTACACCGCTGCCACCTACATTATATTTATAAACCCCTAATCTGCTGCCCCCAACATCGCCGCCACCTACATTATATTTATTAACCCCTAATCTGCCTTCCTTATTGTCGCCGCAACCTACCTACACTTTTTAAACCCTAGTCTGCCGCCCCCAACGTAGCCGCCACTATAATAAACATATTAACCCCTAAACTGCCGCACTACCGCCTCGCAAACATTAGTTAAATATTATTAACCCCTAATCTGCCGTTATTTTACAGGCAAGTTTGTATTTATTTCAACTAGGTAGAATAGTTACTAAATAGTTATTAACTATTTAATAATACCTTGCTAAAATAAATAAAAATTTACCTGTAAAATAAAACCTAACCTAAGTTACAATAACACCTATAACACCTAACACTACAATATAATAAATAAATTAACTAAATTAAATACAATTACCTAAATTAAATTAAATTAGTACAAAAAAAACACTAAATTACAGAAAATAATAAACAAATTACAGATATTTAAACTAATTACACCTAATCTAATAGCCCAATTAAAATAAAAAAGCCCCCCCAAAATAAAAAAAAACCTAGCCTAAACTAAACTACCAATAGCCCTTAAAAGGGCCTTTTACGGGGCATTGCCCCAAAGTAATCAGCTCTTTTACCTGTAAAAAAAATACAAACAACCCCCCCAACAGTAAAACCCACCACCCACACAACCAACCCCCCAAATAAAATACTAGCTAAAAAAACCTAAGCTCCCCATTGCCCTGAAAAGGGCATTTGGATGGGCATTGCCCTTAAAAGGACAGTTAGCTCTTTTGCCGTCCAAACCCTAACCTAAAAATAAAACCCACCCAATACACCCTTAAAAAACCTAACACTAACCCCCTGAAGATCGACTTACCGGGAGACGTCTTCATTCAAGCTGATTGAAACAGCCAATAGAATGCGAGCTCAATCCTATTGGCTGATTGGATCAGCCAATAAGATTGAACTTCAATCCTATTAGCTGATTGCATCAGCCAATAGGATTTTTTCTACCTTTATTCCGATTGGCTGATAGAATTCGATCAGCCAATCGGAATCTAATGGACGCCATCTTGGATGATGTCACTTTAAGGTACCTTCATTCAACTTTAGTCGTCGCCAGAAGAGGATGCTCCGCATTGGATTTCTTGAAGATGGACTCGTTCCGCGCCGTCTGGATGAAGACTTCTGCCCATCTGGAGGACCACTTCTGCCCGGCTTGGATGAAGACTTCTGCCCGTCTGGAGAACCACTTCGCTCGGCTTGGATGAAGACGTCTCGCGGTAAGTCGATCTTCAGGGGGTTAGTGTTAGGTTTTTTTAAGGGTGTATTGGGTCGGTTTTATTTTTAGGTTAGGGCTTGTGCGGCAAAAAGAGCTAACTGCCCTTTTAAGGGCAATCTAAATGCCCTTTTCAGGGCAATGGGTAGCTTAGGTTTTTTTAGCTAGTATTTTTTTTGGGGGGTTGGTTGTGTGGGTGGTGGGTTTTACTGTTGGGGGGGTTGTTTGTATTTTGGTGGTGGAGACGTTGGGGGAGGCAGATTTGGGGTTAATAAGTGTAGGTAGGTGGCGGCGACATTGGGGGCTGCAGATTAGGGGTTAATAAATATAATGTAGGTGGCGGCGATGTTGGGGGCAGCAGATTAGGGGTTAATAAGTATAATGTAGGTGGCGGTGGTGTCCGGAGTGGCAGATTAGGGGTTAATAAATATATAATGTAGGTGTCGGAAATGTCGGGGGAGGCAAATTAGGGGTTAATAAGTGTAAGATTAGGGGTGTTTAGACTCGGGGGTTCGTGTTAGGGTGTTAGGTGTAGACATAACTTTTATTTCCCCATAGGAATCAATGGGGCTGCGTTAGTTCGTTTTTTGCAGGTGTTAGACTTTTTTCAGCCGGCTCTCCCCGTTGATTCCTATAGGGAAATTGTGCACGAGCATGTTACACCAGCTCACCGCTGACTTAAGCAGCGCTGGTATTGGAATGCGGTAATGAGCAAAATTTTGCTCAACGCTCACTTCTTGTCTTTTAACGACGGGTTTCTGAAAACTCGTAATACCAGCACTGCAGGTCAGTGAGCGGTGAGAGAAAACTGCTAGTTAGCACCGCATAGCCTCTAACGCAAAACTCGTAATCTAGCCGTTAGTTTTTTTATTTGTTTTTAAATAAATGATAATTTAATTTAAAATAATAAATGCTTATGCTTATTATGGCGTGACCATTGACCAACAGAACCGTGGGAGTTGTTCTCATTAACCAGTGGGTTCCTATCAATTTCAAAATGTTTATGCATCTATCTTTCTGTCTATGTATATATATATCTAACACTGTCTCCCTCTATCTGTCTGTCTGTCTATCTCTCTCTCTCTCTCTCTCTCTCTCTATTTCTTAGTTAATAGATAGAAGCACCACAATAAAGGAGAGATCTAAATGCAGTATGTTTGCCACACAAAATTAATTTATTTAATAAATGCCAAATGCACACTCACAAAAGCAACCTCGTTTTAAGCCAAGGTAAATTATATAAGCACAATAACCATACAATGGTACCGATAAATACTGAGCATCTCTTTAAATAGGAATTTCAGCAGTACTCTGCTAATCTATCCAGACTTGCACTTTCTGTTGTATGAGGTTGTATGAGATGCTGATCCCGGACTGCTTTTTCTCCGGCATTCCAAGTGTTGTCCCTTGCCAGCAGGGTCTTCCACCATAAACGTTTTGTGTGTATAAGGTATCTCTAACATGAGATTTAAAACGTTCTCATATTAAATATATGTATGTATATTTACATATATATAATGATATGTAAAAAGTATCAATCCCAAATCAACCTCAGTATCTCTCTCTCTCTCTCTCTCTCTCTCTCTCTCTCTCTCTCTCTATATATATATATATATATATATATATTTTTTTATATATATATATATATATATATATATATATATATACAGTCCATACATAATAACATAGTAGATGAGGTTGAAAAAAGACCGAAGTCAATCAATTTCAACCTATACAAATCTATTATAGTTACAAAAAAGCTCCAGTTGAGCTTAAAGTAATCCCACTAAAAGGTGACCCATTTAATACAAGCAATCATATCCATGAATTTTGTTTCTAGCCAGAAATGTATCCAAACAATTTTTAAATGTATCTAGGGTGTTGGCATTCACTATCTCCTTTGGTAATGAGTTCCCCAGATTTATTGCTCTTACAGTGAAAAAACTTTTCCGTTGCAGGAGATTAAATCTCCTCTCCTCCAGCCTTAAATTGTGACCTCTTGTCACAAACAATTTTCTTGGAATAAACAGAGCTTCTGCCATCTCTGAATATGGGCTTTGAATATATTTATATAACGTAATCATGTCACATCTCAAGTGCATTTTTTCTAGAAAAAACAGACCCAGTTTGGCTAGCCTCTCCTCATAGCTAAATTCTCAATTTCCCTTATTAGCTTTGTGGCCCTTCTCTGAACTTTTTCTAGTTCTGCAATGTCTTTTTTTGAGATTGGTCCCCAGCACTGCACTTTATACTCAAGGTGAGGTGTTACCAGGAATTTATATAGTGACATAATTTTGCTTTCCTACCTTGAATCAATGCCTCTTTTAATACATGCTAATATATACATATATATATATATATATATATATATATATATATATATATATATATATATATATATATATATATATACACACACACACACACACACACACACACACACACACACAGTATACAACAGAAGTGAGTACACCTCTGGGCAATATCACTTAAATATCAAATTATTCAAAATTGTATTACCTCTCAATAATTGTTTTATTTCTATGTTGACAAGTAGAGTATTTCCTATTATAAACAATCAAAAACAAATACTTTACTTAGAAAGATTATATTGAAAATATAGGCCCCAAAGTAGAAACTTAATATAACAAAAGTGAATACACCTGTGGTCACTAACACACAAGTTAGATCACTGAAACAAAATTGAGTACACCTATGATTTCCAATTAGCCTATTTGCATGAGCATAGTTACCAGGAAAGTCTAATTTGTTGACCAATGAGTTGTGTCTATCTGCAAGTCTGCATCATGTCCCCACATGGAAAAGAACTGCCAGATTAATTGAAAAATCTGATTGTGAGACTTCACAAAGATGGAAAAGGATACAGGAAGATTGGTGACCAACTAAAAATCTGTCAAAATTCAATTGCAGCTGTAATCAGGAGGTATAGATCGATATACAGTGCCAAAAAATCTGAGCCGAAGTGGCTATCCTCGTAAAATGATGCCACGGACAGTGCGCTACTTGTACAATCTAGCTTGGAAAAACAGGCAACAGGCAAGTGCTTCAGATTCGCATCAAGGCAAGTGCTTTAGATTTGGCTCAGGGATTATCGATATACATTGGAGTTTCTGTGACAGCTCAGGCAGTGCTAAGGACATTGCATAATGTCAACTTCTATGAACCCAAGGAAAAAACCCTTGCTTGCTCTTCGGCACAAAACTGCAAGATTAAACTTTGCTAAACATCATGAAAAGCCTGATAAATACTGGGAGCACATTATTTGGTAAGATGACCAAAACCAAGATACAATTTTTTAGCTCAGATGGGGTGCAGCATGTTTAATGTGAACCTGGTCAGGATTATTACAGTGAATGCATAGGCATCTATTTATCAAGCCTTTAACTTACTTGCATTCCACGGCACCAATACACTTGTCTAAGATCGCCTAACATCGCTGCCGCAAACCTGAATACGTTCTCCAAAATTACCAAAAAGCTGTCAAAAAGCCACACACCAAGTAGGGTATGATGAGCAGCGGACTGTTGTTAACTAACAGTCATCGATCTCGCTGCTTGTCGGCTTTTTCCCAGCTTTATTGGTATACTGTCACTAAACACCCACACTATACTATACTGTTTTACCCCCTATATATTAACCCCTAAACCGCCACTCCCGGAGCCCACCGCCACCTACATTATACTTATTAACCCCTAATCTTCCGCCCCCTACACCGCTGCCACCTACATTATATTTATTAACCCCTAATCTGCCCGCCCTACACTGCCGCCATCTACATTATACTTATTAACCCCTAACCTCCCGCCACGACACCACCGCTACCTAGCTACATTTAGTAACCTCTAATCTGCCGCCCCCAATGTCGCCGCCACTATATTAAATTTATTAACCCCTAAACCTAAGTCTAACCCTAACACCCCCTAACTTAAATATAATTTAAATAAATCTAAATAAATATTACTATAATTAACTAAATTATTCCTATTTAAAACTAAATACTTACCTATAAAATAAACCCTAAGATAGCTACAATATAACTAATAGTTACATTGTATCTAGCTTAGGGTTTATTTTTATTTTACAGGCAAGTTTGTAATTATTTTAACTAGGTACAATAGTTATTAAATAGTTATTAACTATTTAATAACTTCCTAGTTAAAATAAATACAAATATACCTGTAAAATCAAACCTAACTTAAGTTACAATAAAGTTACGTAAGGTGCTTCGTGGTCCTGGATGTCCGACCGCTAACGGCTTCTATAAAGGATATGTGAGAATTATACCATCTCACCTGCTCTTGTTCCGCCCGGTATATGTACCTCTCTCCGGTCGCACAAACTTCCAAGCCGTCCGGGATCTGTAGCACTCCACTGTTTCGTGGCTCTGTGATTCACCTTCGGCGTCTGACGTCACAATACACGTGCTTGGTTGCGGCCAATCAGCAGGTTATCCACTCGGGCTGACAGCGATACTTCAATCCAATATAGTAAGCCAGTCCTGGCATTCGTTTGTGTGCCGACCTTCCCGGAGCCCCCTCGTGTGAGCTAGATTGCCCCTCTGCAGTACACACTGACCCTCTCCTTGGTCGGATATGTAATGAATCTAAAAAAGAGTACTGCTTAAAATAAAAACTTTCTTTATTTCGACATGTTAAAACATAGTTGCTCACGTGCAGTAATAGTTTAAAATCCAAATACACTACTTAAAGGCCAGTCTGACATGTTTCGGCTGTTCTGCCTTATTCATAGACTCAATACCTGTTTGTCACCTGTGGAGCTTTGTATGCTCCCTCGCAACCTCATTGGTTGCTAGTAAGTGTGCATATTAACCCTTTCTCTATCGGACAATTGTGGGTGTTACTACTTAGGTTGGCAGATACTTTCTCAAATAATAATGTACTGGCTTGTTATTTGTGAAAAAGCTTATGATATTGCTAAAACTGTAGTAATCAATGTACTAACATCTTGATTATAAATCTCTACCAAAGTATCATTTTAGGCTATGCATATTATAATGTTCCACTTGTATGCAATTACCAATATTTTACAATGCAAGATCGATACTTATATAAATACATATGAGTTTACGAATTATTTACCACTAGTCAGTTGTCATTGTCACTGTAATCTAACTAAGCCACTAACATAATTTATCTATAGTTCTGATCTAAAACTTGACCATATGTTATTAATTTATGTACATTTATAACCTCGGCTCGTGGTTACATCATTCTTCAATATCAGTATATTCTCACTAATGAATCTGGATATTATGTGTATAGTGGGATCATTTTAGTGTTTGCCTCTCTCCCAAAAGTTGATATCATTCTCAATGTTCATGCCCATTGGTCTGCATGTGTTGAGAGTGAAAATCCAATAAGCTTCTCTATGGAACAATTCTTTAACCCTATCACCTCCTCTGGGCTTTTTCTTAATAACATCTATGATCATCCATCTGAACGATTCTAACCTTCCTTGATGTTCATACAAAAAATGTTTCGCCACCCCTGTGGTGGTCTTTTCTTTGTCAATGTCATTTAAATGCTCCCTGATTCTAGTCCTTGCCTCTTGTGAGGTACAACCCACATACTGAACCTTGCAAATTGAGCACTCTACCATATATATGACAAATTCTGTTCTGCAATTAGTACATTGTTTGCATTCATAGACCTTCTGTGTATGTACTGACTGAAACATCTTTCCACACAAAGTGAAGCTACATGCTGTGCAGCTTCTTGTGCCACACTTGTAGTGGCCTTTACAGCTTAACCAACTAATTTCCTTGGCTGGTCTCCTAAGGGCACTAGGGGAAATCTTATTCCCAATAGTGATATTCCTTCTGGAGGTGAATCTACAGCCCTTGTCTATAACTTTCTTCAGTATGTCATCTCTTCGTAAAATTGGGAGATTTCTCTTTATTATATTGCAAATTTCCTTGTATTGACTAGTATAGGTTGTCACAAATGTGACATCTCCCTTACTGTCTGTGGTGGATCTTTTTGGTTCTAACAATGTTTCTCTTGGTATGTGTCCTACATCTTCAAGTGCTTTATTAATGGGTCACTCCGGATAACCTCTTTCTCTTAGTTTACTCAACAGTACTGCACTTTCTGCCTGATAGTCTAATTCACTAGAGCAATTACGTTTAGCCCTAATGAATTGCCCTTTTGCCACACCATAATGCATATGGCGTGGGTGACAGCTCTTCGCGTGTATTAATGAATTTGCTGAGATTGGTTTAGTGTACAGTTTTGTTGTGACTCTCTTTTTCTCATTGTCACCAATTAGTGTGACATCCAAATAATCTACTTTGGAGGAATTGAATACAAATGTAAACTCTAGGCCCACTTCATTGTTATTAAGGTAGGCAACAAATTCATTACCTTCTGTCTCAGTGCCCGACCATATAAATAGTAGATCGTCTATGTAACGTTTGTATCCTATCACCTGTCCTCTGTAAGGGTTCATATCTGCAAAGACGTGGGACAGCTCCCACCAGCCCATGAAAAGATTTGCATAGGCTGTGACAAACTTGGCTCCCATAGCTGTCCCACGTCTCTGCAGATAGTACTTACCCCCGAATTCAAAGTAATTGTGGCTCAACAAAAACTCTATAGATCGTACAATGTAATCCTTGAGCACTGGAGTGTAGTCACTTAACAAGTCCAGCATGTATCTCACAGCCACCAAACGTTCATTGTGGCAGAGTACAATCCTACCACATCCACTGTTAGCCAGTTATATCCTAGCAACCAGGTAACCTCTTCCATGTTTTTCAATAAGTGTTTGGTGTCTCTGAGAAATCATGGAAACCTCCACACTAGAGGTTGAAGCAATGTTTCTATCCAATTTGACAGGTTCTCAAAAACAGAACCTATTCCTGAGACTATCGGTCTCCCTTTGACATTGGTGATGGACTTGTGCACCTTTGGCAGATGGTGGAATTTTGGTAACACTGGTTCCTTTACATATAGATTCTCAAAGGTGCCCAAGTCCATCACCCCTGCCTCTAGTCCATCATCCAACAGATCTTTAAGTCTGCTTTGAAATGTCATTGTGGGATCGAACGCAAGACTCTAATACACTTCTCTATCACTTAGTTGTCTATTAGCCTCTTGTATATAGGCAGACTCATCCATGACAACTATTGTGCCCCCTTTGTCCGCATTCTTTATGACTAAACCTTTCCGTTTTTTTAATCTCTAAAGGCCCAGTCTCTCCATGTGTGAAAGGTTTTGCCTGTGTCTGTCATTTTCAGTTTTTAATTTAGTTAGATCTTCCTCTACTCTCCTATGGAAGCTCTCCGATATCTCTCCCCTAAAATGTGTGGGGTAAAATGTAGATGGCTTTCTGAATCCTGTATGCATTGTTTTATTCATTGTGTCAGTCTCACTCTCCCTTTCCAATTCACTGAAGGTTAGAAAATCCACAGCATCACTAATTAGAAAGTAATCATTACTTGGTTCCCTTTTTGTTGACTTTTTGGTTTGGAAACTCTCTGTGGTGTCTTCATCAAAATAAAATTTCCTGATGGTGAGATCCCATACAAATCTATTCACATCCATTAGAGTTTCAAAACATCAAAGTCAACAGATGGCACAAAATTGAGTCCCAATTCCAAAACTCTTATCTCTTCTATACTCAAATTGATTTTTGAAAGATTGATAACCCTCATACTCTGTACTTGTTTTGTTTCCCTCTCCTGAGAGGGTACTGGTCTCATTTGGTAGGGGGATCCTTTCCTCGTCCTCTTCCTCCCACTGCCCCTCCACCCTGACCCCTGGCCTCTTCCGCCCGAAAAACCTGTGCATCAGTATTAACTGTATTGGGGGTTGATTGTGTGCATAGTGCTTGTGTATATCTATTGCCTATGTTCTTTCCTCTACCCCTGTTTTTCAGAATGCCTATAGTTGTAGTCTGGGTTGTATTCACAGTAGGTGGGTGTTGGGAATCTACATCAGTTCTAAATGGAGTTAGCGAGGTACTCTCATTAAATGTATTCGTGGGACCTTCATCTTCTGATGATCCCCCACTGGTTGCATAGTCCAAAAAGTCTCTAATACCATTATCGTCACTAGAGTCTGTTTCAGAGAATGTTACTTGTTTCTTCACTTGTTCATTGTTCTGATTTTTAACACCCAGTGTATTGCCTTTCCTGTTGTATCTCCTTGACAAAGAAAAGACCACCACAGGGATGGCGAAACATTTTTTGTATATACATCAAGGAAGGTTAGAATCGTTCAGATGGATGATCATAGATGTTATTAAGAAAAAGCCGAGAGGAGGTGATAGGGTTAAAGAATTGTTCCATAGAGAAGCCTATTGGATTTTCACTCTCAACACACGCAGACCAATGGGCATGAACATTGAGAATGATATTATCAACTTTTGGGAGAGAGGCAAACACTAAAATGATCCCACTATACACATAATATCCAGATTCATTAGCGAGAATACAGGCAGTCCTCGGGTTACAGACATCCGACTTAAGTACAACTCGTACTTACATACAGAGAAAATAGAGCTTTATCGACAATCCTTCTTTCCAGGATAATCCAAAATACCGAAAATCGAATTGTCACAAGGACAGAAAGTGATGTGAAATTTTCTGAACAGGGGCACAGATAGCAAAACAAACTTTATCCTATGCTATCCAAAACAAAAAAAAATGTTTGGCTAGAGTTTCACCTAAAAAAAGTGCCTGTTACAACTTACATACAAATTCAACTTAAGAACAAACCTAAAGTCCCTATCTTGTACGTAACCCGGGGACTGCCTGTATACTGATATTGGAGAATGATGTAACCACGCACCGGAATGGATGAAGGTAGAAGATGCCGTCTGGATGAAGACTTCTGCCCGTCTGGAGGACCACTTCTGCCCGTCTGGAGGACCACTTCTGCCGGCTTCGTTGAGGACTTCGGCCCGGTTGGGTGAAGACTTCTCACGGTAGGGTGATCCTCAAGGCATTAGTGTTAGTTTTTTTAAGGGGGTATTGGGTGTGTTTTAGAGTAGGGTTGGTTGTGTGGGTGGTGGGTTTTACTGTTGGGGGGTTGTTTGTATATTTTTTTACAGGTAAAAGAGCTGATTGCTTTGGGGCAATGCCCCGCAAAAGGCCCTTTTAAGGGCTATTTGTAATTTAGTGTAGGGTAGGGAATTTTTTATTTTGGGGGGGCTTTTTTATTTTGTTAGGGGGATTAGATTAGGTGTAATTAGTTTAAAAATCTTGTAATTTGTTTATTATTTTCTGTAATTTAGTGTTTTTTTTTTATAGTGTAGTGTTAGGTGTAATTGTAACTTAGGTTAGGTTTTATTTTACAGGTATACTTGTATTTATTTTAACTAGGAAGTTATTAAGTAGTTAATAACTATTTAATAACTATTGTACCTAGTTAAAATAAATACAGACTTGCCTGTAAAATAAAAATAAACCCTAAGCTAGCTACAATGTAACTATTAGTTATATTGTAGCTATCTTAGGGTTTATTTTATAGGTATTTAGTTTTAAATAGGAATAATTTATTTAATGATAGGAATATTTATTTTGATTTTTTAAAATTATATTTAAGTTAGGGGGTGTTAGGGTTAGACTTAGGTTTAGGGGTTAATGAATTTTATATAGTAGCAGCGAAGTTGGGGGCGGCAGATTAGGGGTTAATAAATGTAGGTAGGTGTCGGCCTTGTCGGGGCAGCAGATTAGGGGTTAATAAGTATAATGTAGGTGGCGGCGGTGTAGGGGGGCAGATTAGAGGTTAATAAGTATAATGTAGGTGGCGGCGGTGTAGGGGGGGCAGATTAGGGGTTAATAAGTATAATGTAGGTGGCGGCGGTGTCAGGCGGCAGATTAGGGGTTAATAATTATAATGTAGGTGGCGGGGGTGTAGGGGGCGGCAGATTAGACTTGGGGTACATGTTAGGGTGTTCAGTGTAAACGTTACTATAGGAATCAATGGGATATCGGGCAGCAGCGAACATGAGTTTTCGCTGATTTCAGACTCCCATTGATTCCTGTGGTATCTGCCGCTTTCAGGGTGGCGGATTGAAAACCAGGTACGCTGGGCCAGAATAGTGCCGAGCGTACCTGGTAGAAATTTGATAACTAGCAAAAGTAGTCAGATTGTGCAGAATTTGCATTCGGAACATCTGTAATGATGTAAGCATCGATCTGTGTCGGACTGAGTCCGGTGGATCGTATGTTATGTCACAAAATTCTACTTTTGCCGGTCTGTAGGGTTTGATAACTAAGGGGAATCAGGTTCGCCACAAATACGCTGCGGAATTCCAGCGTATTTGCAGTTGACGGCTTGATAAATAGATGCCTTAGTCTAAACAATGAATCATGGAGGTGGGAGTGTGACTATATGGGGCTGCATGACTGAAAAAAGGTGTTGGGGAGATGACATTTATAGATGGCACCATGAATGCCTGGGATATACCAAAATACTGGCTGACAAGATGACTCCCAGTCTCCAGAAGTTTAGCAGAGGACAAATATTCCAGCATGATAACGATCTAAAACACACTGCCTAAATCACAAAGGAGTTTCTAAAGGAGAAACAAGTGAAAACTATGACCTGGCCAAGTATGTCACCTGACTTGAATCCATTAGAACACATTTGGAATATTTTAAAGAGAATGGTAGAGCAACACAACCCCTCTAGCAAAGAGCAGCTGAAAAAAATTATTTCTGAAAAAGGGCAGAACATCTCTCCAGAAATGTCTTTTACACTGGTTTCCTCCATGCCAAGAAGGATTGAGTCTGTCATCAAAAATAAAGGTGGACATGCAAAGTATTGAAAAAAATAAAAGATTTGAATCTCAGTAATTAAAGGTGCACTGACTTTTGTTGCATTGATTTCCTGCTTTGGGGCGGTGTTTTTAATACAGTAAATCTAAACTGTTAATTTTTAATTTTACATAAGAGCAAATACCCTACTGTAAAACTTAGACATAATGCAGTTAATGTTAGGTTATACAATTTTGAATAATTTGACATTTAAGTGATATTGGACTGGGGTGTACTAACTTCTGTTGTATACTGTAAATATATATATATATATATATATATATATATACATACACACAATATAGGTTAGGTAAACTCATTTAATAGTATGTACAGATAATCTAGGTTATCTAATTGGTGGCTCCTTTACTCTAATGATGGATTACATTACTGTATATAACCTGCTAATCAAATGTTGGTGTAATTGTTTTTGTGCTGCCCTTGGCAATAGAAAATATGGTGTCCCTAAACCACCCACCCCCAACAATTTTAGATCATATTTACACTGTATATTTCTAACAACTAGAGGTCATTGGTGCATGGAGGGGTCATGCTCTCGCATTAGACAAGTGATTTGTCATAGTATAAATAAATACAACATTTGGAGAGCATAATAGTGGGAAGGCATCGTGCAAAAGAGTCACTCTTGCTTTTTACTTATTATTCTTAGTTATTCTATGGCTGGAAATATATTGTAGGAACACAGTGATTTTTGTTCCTTTTAGTAGTGTAGCTAAGTACAACAAATTGGTAAGGATTATACTGCTTAAAATGTCACTGTTTATGAATTATTTTAGAGCTCTTCTATGGTAGAATATGATCAGCTTCATAGCCTTACGCATTTCATACCTACTCAATCCGATAGATAAATAGATAGATAGATAGATAGATGATAGATAGATAGATAGATAGATGATAGATATATGATAGATTGATCGATAGATAGATAGATTAATTTATGATAGATATTTGATAGATAGATATATTTATAAATAGATAGATAGAAAGATTGATGATAGATAGATCATTGATGATAGATGATAGATAGATAGATAGATAGATAGATAGATAGATAGATAAAACATGAAAACACAGTGAATATTGTTTTTATTTTAGTGTAGCTAAGTACAAAAAAATGGGAAGATAGTAGGTTTAACTGCTTCTTTAAAATAAATGTGTATCTTTGGTGAATTACAAAAGCTTGCTTGTATCTTATAAGGCTTCCTTATCTAAGAATCCTATAAATGAGTTGTACACTTCAAATTCATTACCTGGTAACATACCCATGGGGTTAACTACAGACCAATTTCAATTTAATGAGAACAAGCTGAAATATTTTCTCTTGTATTGTAGGCTTTGTACATTCATATTTTTTAAAGATTTTTTTTCTTTAACTATATGTCCTTGAAAACCCAATGTATTGATATACTTCAGCCTTCTGGGAAATCAATGAAAAGCTTAATAACTGAATTAAATAAAAAGCTAAGGTGCTTCAATTACATGGTAACACTTTCTGAAATACCAGGGTGAAGTTTTATGGCTCTAGCAGCGCACATCTTGTCTGTGGAAATCAATACAATCTTGAGAGCCTTGTAGACCAGATAAAAAAAATCTTGTCATCACCAGACACAACATTGATGTCGATTTCACCAAAAAGACTGCAAACAAGACAATCAACAACACTACACAGAAAAAAAAATAATATGTGTGAGAATAGTGGCAACGTTTTAATGTGCAAACAAAAGTTGTGGTTGTAGAAATGATAGAATCAAAGCAGAAAATACTCCCTTGCACACAGTCCTTGGCAAACAGTCTGTATACAAATAACTGATAGTTGGATGTACAAATTGCCTAAAAGGCTAAGGTATATAAGGAGATAAAGTCTCTGAATAGGATATAGTAATCCTACACAAGATGTAATCTTAAGGTTACATATCGTAAATGTAGTAAAGTTTAATTTAATACAGTATGAACACATAATTAAAACACAGTTAAAAATGAAAATTAAAAACATACACTGGAGAAACAGACAGTAAGGTAGGTAAACCACTTATGGATCCATAGTGGCTGAGGAGTGTTAGTAACGTAAAAAACTAGTGTCCAATCAAAGTGAAGGTGTCCAAATGTCAAATAACAAGTGTCAAATAAGTGTGTCCAAATGTCAAATTAAACAAATAGTCAATCCAAATGATAATGGGAAACAAATACAAAAATAGAAAAAATGAAAAAATGATGAAATGAAAAACTTGAAAAATAGTGAAAAAATTAAAAATAAGGAAAATGTGTTAACACAAAAATAAAGCCAAATAGTAATCAATATTTCTCCAACAGAATCCTAGTGGTGCTCAATATCCTTTTCTTAGTGGTTCTGGGTGTCCTATAAAACATTAAAAAACATAGGCCTAGATTTAGAGTTTGGCGTTAGCCGTGAAAACCAGCGTTAGAGGCTCCTAACGCTGGTTTTAGGCTACCGCCGGTATTTGGAGTCACTCAAAATAGGGTCTAACGCTCACTTTTCAGCCGCGACTTTTCCATACCGCAGATCCCCTTACGTCAATTGCGTATCCTATCTTTTCAATGGGATTTCTCTAACTCCGGTATTTAGAGTCGTTTCTGAAGTGAGCGTTAGACATCTAACGACAAAACTCCAGCCGCAGGAAAAAAGTCAGTAGTTAAGAGCTTTCTGGGCTAACGCCGGTTTATAAAGCTCTTAACTACTGTGCTCTAAAGTACACTAACACCCATAAACTACCTATGTACCCCTAAACCGAGGTCCCCCCACATCGCCGACACTCGAAAAAAATTTTTTAACCCCTAATCTGCCGACCGCCACCTACGTTATCCTTATGTACCCCTAATCTGCTGCCCCTAACACCGCCGACCCCTGTATTATATTTATTAACCCCTAATCTGCCCCCCACAACGTCGCCTCCACCTGCCTACACTTATTAACCCCTAATCTGCCGACCGGACCTGAGCGCTACTATAATAAAGTTATTAATCCCTAATCCGCCTCACTAACCCGTTCATAAATAGTATTAACCCCTAATCTGCCCTCCCTAACATCGCCGACACCTAACTTCAATTATTAACCCCTAATCTGCCGACCGAATCTCGCCGCTATTCTAATAAATGTATTAACCCCTAAAGCTAAGTCTAACCCTAACACTAACACCCCCCTAAGTTAAATATAATTTAAATCTAATGAAATTAATTAACTCTTATTATATAAATTATTCCTATTTAAAGCTAAATACTTACCTGTAAAATAAATCCTAATATAGCTACAATATAAATTATAATTATATTAGAGCTATTTTAGGATTTATATTTATTTTACAGGTAACTTTGTATTTATTTTAACCAGGTACAATAGCTATTAAATAGTTAAGAACTATTTAATAGCTAAAATAGTTAAAATAATTACAAATTTACCTGTAAAAGAAATCCTAACCTAAGTTACAAATAAACCTAACACTAGACTATCAATAAATTAATTAAATAAAATACCTACAATTACCTACAATTAACCTAACACTACACTATCAATAAATTAATTAAATACAATTGCTACAAATAAATACAATTAAATAAACTAGCTAAAGTACAAAAAATAAAAAAGAACTAAGTTACAAAAAATAAAAAAATATTTACAAACATAAGAAAAATATTACAACAATTTTAAACTAATTACACCTACTCTAAGCCCCCTAATAAAATAACAAAGCCCCCCAAAATAAAAAAATGCCCTACCCTATTCTAAATTACTAAAGTTCAAAGCTCTTTTACCTTACCAGCCCTGAACAGGGCCCTTTGTGGGGCATGCCCCAAGAAATTCAGCTCTTTTGCCTGTAAAAAAAAACATACAATACCCCCCCCAAAACATTACAACCCACCACCCACATACCCCTAATCTAACCCAAACCCCCCTTAAATAAACCTAACACTAAGCCCCTGAAGATCATCCTACCTTGTCTTCACCATACCAGGTTCACCGATCGGTCCAGAAGAGCTCCTCCGATGTCCTGATCCAAGCCCAAGCGGGGGGGCTGAAGAGGTCCATGATCCGGCTGAAGTCTTCATCCAAGCGGGCCAGAAGAGGTCTTCCATCCGATTGAAGTCTTCATCCAAGCGGCATTCATCCGGAGGGAAGTGGCAGCATCCTGAAGACCTCCACCGCGGAACATCCATCCTGGCCGACGACTGAACGACGAATGACGGTTCCTTTAAATGACGTCACCCAAGTCGGCGTCCCTCGAATTCCGATTGGCTGATAGGATTCTATCAGCCAATCGGAATTAAGGTAGGAATATTCTGATTGGCTGATGGAATCAGCCAATCAGAATCAAGTTCAATCCGATTGGCTGATCCAATCAGCCAATCAGATTGAGCTTGCATTCTATTGGCTGATCAGAACAGGTCGGCAATACGTAGAAGTGAATAAGGAGCGGAGCACCAGCTTCTTAAAAAAAAATTATAAACTTTATTCCAAATACGGTTAAAAAGTTCCAGAATACACACATGTATTGCAGGGTAAAAAAGGAGTCAGCAAACCTAGATGACAATGGCGTACAGCTGAAACACGTCAGCTAGGTTTGCTGACTCCTTTTTTACCCTCCAATACATGTGTGTATTCTGGAACTTTTTAACCATATTTGGAATAAAGTTTATATATTTTTTAAGAACCCAGTGCTCCGCTCCTTATTCACTTTGTTGTAGAAATTATTACAAATTCAGTAACACAATGTTACAAAAAATAATTTTAGCTTTATTGTACTGTAAATAGTTGATTTTTTACATTTAATTGCTAACATTTAAATGAAAAAATGGCAGAATAGGAGTGCCAAAGGCTAAAGTAATCTATCAGTGCTATAAAAAGAAACCTGCAACAGATAATGTTGCAGTGGGCCATTAAAAGGCAAAAGATACAAAAATGGTACATATCTAACAAATAGGTAGTGACCTATCTAACAAATTAATATTTGTAGCAGATATAAAAACAGATATTATTTAATTGTAGCAGATATAAAAAACAGAAATATTAATACAATTTACTCAATCTGGCAAAGCATAAACAGATAAATTAGGACCTGTGATAAATGAGTGCCAACTTAAGGTGCAAATAATGTACCAGATAAAGGCCTCTATTTAACAAGGTCTGGCGGACCTGATCCGACAGTGCGGATCAGGTCCGCCAGACCTCGCTGAATACGGAGAGCAATACGCTCTCCATATTCAGCATTGTACCAGCAGCTCACAAGAGCTGCTGGTGCAACGCCGCCCCCTGCAGACTCTCGGCCAATGGGCCGCCAGCAGGGGGTAGTCAATCAACCCGGTCGAGTACGATCGGGTTGATTTCCGGCGATGTCTGTCTGCCTTATCAGAGCAGGCAGACAGGTTATGGAGCAGCGGTCTTTGTGACCGCTGTTTCTTAACTGCTGTTTCTGGTGAGTCTGAAGACTCGCCAGAAACACGGGCCGTCAAGCTCCTTTCTGAGCTTCATAGATAGGCCCCATAGTGTGTTACAAATGAATAACAGACATTAGCATGTCAGATATGGTGAGTATGCAAATGAATAACAGACATTGGTATATAAACAATGTACAATAATACAGTCAGGTGGGTACCCAAGTGTATAAACGCCCCTCTTGGGACAAAACATGTGGTAGAATAAAAATAAAAATAAAAATAAAAAAATATATAAAAATAGTGTACACGTGTACAAAAGGAGTCTCTAATGAGTGTCTCCAATAATCACAGTACCAGTCTGTTCTTGAAAGGATCCTGATTAGTGTGCTTTAGAATTTCCTTAGATAATATCCTAAACAGATGTCCTTAATAGTGCTGCAACAGCCTTGGTGGTGCGGTACAGCTAGGTATAACAACCAGTGGTCACAGGACCTGGATATGCTCAGCATTTTGTGACGGACTTTCTATGAAAACTCCTGCCAAAAAGGCTGCTGCTAATTGAGCCATGGTGGTTAGGGTATTAAAACCAAAAAGAATCCTGTTCTGCAAATTTATTTAGTAACCATTAGCAGAAGAATACTCCTTTTCTCAGGAAGTGTACACGTTTCTTTCAGCGGTTCTACTGATTGCCCTCCCTTTGCACCTTGCTCTCTTGTGCACTAACCACTTCCTTAACCTCTCGTATTCAGTGACCTTTAACATTTAAAGGAACACTAAAGTCCTTGTACCCATGGGGAGCGCTGCGGAATCTGTTGGCGCTTTATAAATAAAGAATAATAATAATAAAATTAAACTTTAATGATTCAGATAGAGCATGAAATTGTAAACAACTTTCCAATTACCTTACATTGTCAAACTTTTGCACAAACTTTGTTTGTGATCACTTTTTGAGACACCCGCTCCTACTGAGCATGTGCAAGAATTGATATTATACATATAGATGTATTCATTTTGTGATTGTTTAATAGCTGTCGTGATGGAGGTTGAAGGAACATTTATCTAATTTTGAAATTTGTCAAATGCTATTGCATTGTCTTTCTGAAATGCATTTGTTAATTATGCAACTCTACTTTAGTTAATGGCCCTTTAACTATTTAATTCAAGATTATAAGTGGAGCACTATTTATCGCTACCTCTCTTGCATTTACTCCACTAGAAGTAAGCTTTTCGAGCACGTCAGCTAGCACTCATACTACAAGTCGAAAATAAAAAGTTTTTGTTTGCAAGCTAACCCAACGCAAAAAGCTGAAGTTCTAATATTGCGACCGCATTATCGTATTTTCCCTATAGACTTCAATGGAGCGTAAAAAGGGAAAGAAAAAAAACATCACTCTTCTCGCGTGGAAACCTGATTACATGTTCTCAAGTGCGCTGACTTAACATGAAAATATTATTTTTCCCCATATATATATATATATATATATATGTATATATATATATATATATATACAGTATAGATATAACATATTCTGCTATGTGTATATATATATATATATATATATATATATATGTGTGTACATATGTATTTATGTGTTTATATGTGTATATCTATAAATACATATGTACACACATATAAACACACACACATATATATATATATATATATATATATATATATATATATACATATACAAATATTTAGACATGCATATGTATTTATCTCTATGTTAAAGCCCTTTGTAGTCCTTTTTTTCCTAACACCTGAGACCTCATATTTTTGAGCCCTTATAACTTTTTTGTGCAATATTTTTAAGAAATAATTTTATTAGATAGTGTTATTATAAGTTTGACTATACTTTTAAATGTACTACCATAACAGTTAACCAGAGTTCTGAGGTTAGGGTAATCATTCTAGTGTAAATCAAGATTGCGCTCACGCTTTCACATTTACTTTCAACTTGTTATATGAACGCTCCTTCTGACGCACACAAACAGCTGCGATAAACCTGATATCGCTTGGTCGCAACTTTTAGCATGCCACTTGTAATCTGGCCCTCTCTCTCACACTTACGCAAATTATCACACACTCATTTACACTATCTCTCACTCACACACAAACTCTCTTTCACATACAAAACACAGACTCTTGAACACACACACTCAGGCTCTCTATCACACACACACACACTACACAGACTCTCTTACACTTACACACACAGCACAGACACTTTCACACACACACACAACACAGACTCTCATACACACACACATCACATACTCTGTTTCAGAGACACTCACACACACAACACAGACTATGGGGCCTATTTATCAAGCTACATATGGAGCTTGAAGCCGGCTCGCCAGAAACACAAGTTATGGAGCAGCTGTCTAAAGACCGCTGCTCCATAACCTGTCCGCCTGCTCTGAGTAGGCGGACAGCGATTGCCAGAAATCAACCTGATCGAATACGATTGGGTTAATTGACACCCCTGCTAGCGGCCGATTGGCTGCGAATTTGCAGGGGGGCAACGTTGCACCAGCAGTTCACAAGAGCTACTGGTGCAATGCTAAATGCGGAGAGCATAATGCTGTCCGCATTCAGCTATGTCTTTCGGACATGTTCCACTGATCGGATGTTGGACAGACATTTGATTAATAGGCCCCTATGAGTTCTTTTTTTGGTCAAATTATGATATCCAAAGACATTCTCAGTATTTTGTTGGTAAAATGTTGTTGTACAAAGTGGCATAGTTATTAAATTTATTTTGGTATTGACTGTCCAATAAACATAATATTTGTATTATATAAAATCACCCAAATTCTTCAGTGTTTGAAAGCACTAAAAGATCACAATTCTTGCAGGTCACCAAACAGAAGTATTAAAGTCTAATTTTTGTTTAAGCTACAGATGTAGAAACAACCTATTTTGTAACTCTTCTTTTATATAAATAAGTGGGAAAGCCTGCCCAGAGGGCAGTATTTTGTGGTGACGGAACCACCCTGCCATTTTCGGAAGGGCGGTCTATTTTGGTGGCAGAACCACCTTGCCATTTTCGGAATCCACTCTCTTTTGCTCTCTCTTCCCCCTCTCTTTTGCTCTCCCCCCTCTCTTTTTCTCTCTCTCCCCCTCTCCTTTGCTCTCTCTCTCCCCTCTCTTTTGCTCTCTCTACCTTCTCTTTTGCTCTCTCCCTCTCTCCCCTCTCTTTTGCTCTCTCTCTCTCCCCTCTCTTTTGCTCTCTCTCTCCTCTCTCTTTTGCTCTCTCTCTCCCCTCTCTTTTGCTCTCTCTCTCCCCCCTCTCTTTTGCTCTCTCTCTCCCCCTGTCTTTTGCGCTCTCTTTCCCTCTCTCTTTTGCTCTCTTCCCCCTCTCTTTTGTGCTCTCCCCTTCTCTTTTTCACTCTCCCCCTCTCATTTGCGCTCTCCCCCTCTCTTTTACGCTCTCCCCTTTCTTTTGCTCTCTCTCTTCCCCTCTCTTTTGCTCTCTCCCCCTCTCTTTTGCTCTACCCCCTCTCTTTTGCTCTCTCCCCCCTTTTTTTTGCTCTCCCCTCTCTTTTGCTCTCCCTCCCCCCTCTAATTTGCTCTCTCTCCCTCTGCCCTCTCATTTGCTCTCTCTCTCCCCTCTCATTTGCTTTCTCTCCCCCTTCTCTTTTGCTCTCTCTTCCCCTGTCCTTTTTTTTTAATTGGGGCACTCCCACTGTCTCCCTTTCCCTGCTGAGCCGCCCGCCACCCACCAACACCTCCCACTGGCACCAGCAGAAGATCGTTACAGACGGTGACACACACAGTGTCACCGTCTTTAATGATCAGGCATCTGGCCTCATATGGAGACGGAGCACCGATCACGCTCCGGCTCCGTATGGGGCAGATGCCTGAAGCTTCAAAAGCTCCAGCTCTTAGCTGTTATGTTACAGCTGAGAGTTGGAGCTCCTGAAGCTGTCTGTCACCGCGAGGGAGCTGCGCGCGCATTCAACATTCCTTTGAGGATGCGTGTGCAACTGCCGACGTTGACGGACATTACAAACACAATTATAGTATAGATGTTGCTGCCAGAGATTATTGCAATTCATTATGCAAGCATTTACAGTCCTGCCTGGCTGCCAAGGGGTTAAGAATGCAAAATTTTTTAGCTAATTGCTAACTTACCTTACATATGAGATGCTCCATATCCAACTCTGACATTGTCCCTCTGCACTCTATAGACTGTAGTGCAAGTGCCAGGGCAGTGAAAACGTTTTTTTAAATTTCCTTTCTCCTAAATTACTGCTCTAACTAGCATCAGTTATTGCAACTTCCCTGCACATCTTGAAGGGAACGGTGTCGGGGACTATCCTGCTCATGCTGAGAAGACTGCATTGCGACTCTGGTTCTCTCACATCTGTCCTATCCTCCCTGTAAAAGCCTGTGCGCAGGCTGTAGCCCTGTACTATACCCTGGACGTTACAGAGAGTATATGGGGTATGTCAGAGAACCACAGCTGTGATGCCAATTTTTAACATAATAATAAAATAAATATAAATACTGTGCCACAAGTGCACAACCTGACACAGAGGGCTCTGTGATTTATACAGTTAGTAGGGACCATTGCAGGGCCTCCTAAGCATGGGGCCCTAGGTGGCCACCTCGGCTGCCTTGCTCTAAGACAGACACTGCCATTACCAGTTACTCTCATAAATATTAACATTCTCATCCATGTAATATCTTTATAATGTGTCTACATTTTTCACATAAGGTCCCCATCAAACATTAAAGGGATAGTAAATTCTAAACCATTACACAGAAAGATAATTTTAAACATCTAAAAAAACAGAACAACAAAACGCTGACATTGCATTCTTTCTAACCTTCTTGGGAGCTAAATCTCAGGGACAAAAATATCTAAGACATGGTGAACAAGAGCAATATATGTAAAGCACTTACCAGAGAAATCTGTAAAATTACTCTATACAGGAGAATATCAAATCAATCCGCAGTATGTTTACAAAAACAAGTTTGATAAACTCTTAAAGTTCAGCTAAAAAAAAACCTTGTCTAAAAAGTGCCCTGAAAAGAGCATTTAAATAAATTCCTAATCTTAAAAAAAGAACACCCCCAAAAAAACAAACCCCTAACATTAAATCCCAAGATGGTACTCACTAAAGACGATGGTGGCAGCTCTCCATCTTCTTCCTGGCGGTGGTCTTCCTTCATCAATCTTTGTATCTTCATCCCGGTGGTGGCGGACTTCATCCATCTTGAACATGGAGGTCCTCTTCATGCAGTCACCAGCAGCACACTGAATTTCAAATGTGAGGTACCCCTTTTATATAAAAGCCAATAGAATGAAAGCTTTTTCTATATATTTTATTTATTATTATTATTATTGTTATTATTATACTACTATTATATATATATATATATATATATATATATATATATATATATATATATGTGTGTGTGTGTGTGTGTGTGTGTGAAAGTTCAAAAATAGAGGCACTCACCGTGAACAAAAGCGTGTTTTTATATATATATATATATATATATATATATATATATATATCAAGCAAGGAGATGGCACCCACTGGCTCCTGTTTCACAGTTAACCAAGCTTTAATGTAGCATGAACATTTTCAGGGAAACTCTCCCCTTCATCAAACCTGGCGTCTGAGGAAGGGGAGAGTTTCCCCAAATATATTCACGCTACATTAAATCTTGGTTTGCTGTGAATAGAGTCCCTGTCCATCTGCAAACTTTTCACTGAACTCTGGTATTTTTTCCTCTCCAGTAATTCTCTTTTGGTATGTGAATAGAGTCCCTGTCCGTTTGCAAACGTTTCACTGCACTCTGGTGTGTTTGCCTCTCCTGTTACTCTCTTTTGTTATGTGAATAGAATTCCTGTCCATCTGCAAACATTTCACTGCACTCTGGTGTTTTTTCTCTCCTGGAACTCTCTTATGGTATGTGTATATGTATATTAAGCATATGATTTTAAGTCCTGCATTTATTGTAATGTTATTCCCAATGTCTTAATTCTAATGTTTTGTTAATTGACAAGTGATGTTCAATCCTTATCAATACTTGCTATTATACTATACTATTATATTATATTATATTTATAGCTGCCGTATGCCATAGCCTCAACCTTCCTCAAATTCTACTGTCTTGTTAACTTAACTTATCTCACCCTGACCAGACCAGAATCTAACTTTCCAATTGGCCTTTAAAATTGTCTTTGACTTAGCAATCAACTCATTTAGTGGACCCAGCTGACTGCCCTGCCTGTATATATTTAACACTAGTTTGGGGTGTGCACTGCACAGGGGGTGCCTTGTCACACTAGCATATGTTCCCATTTTTGAAGTGAACATTTTATATGTGAGGCGCTAAGATAAGAATTATACAAGAACTGAACTAGGATTGGAGAAGAGGCAAGACACAAGGCAAGCACTTTTGTAATATTGTGTTTTATGTATCTCATTGTTTCCTTATGCAAGTGCTGCTCTAATTCTGTGTTTTATGTGTTTAATTGGTTCCTATGCTTGTAAAAATGCTCAATATTTTCATATTTCCTTTCTCTTGTAAGATGTATCGAGTCCACGGATTCATCCATACTTCTGGGATATTCTCCTTCCTAACAGGAAGTGGCAAAGAGAGCACCCACAGCAGAGCTGTCTATATAGCTCCTCCCTTAGCTCCACCCCTCCAGTCATTCTCTTTGCCTGCTTAACTGCTAGGAAGGGTAAAGTGAGTGTGGTGACAAAAATGTTAGTTTTTATTTTCTCAAGCAAAAGTTTGTTATTTTAAATGGTACCGGTGTGTACTATTCACTCTCTGGCAGAAAAGGGATGAAGATTTCTGCAAGGAGGATGATGATCTTAGTGAATAAACAATGATATAAGCGCCTACTATATACCTATGGCCTAGGGGAGGTGCACCTAGCATGCACCCGAAAGAGCAATGAAAAAAGGGGGGTTCCCAGGCGCCAACCAAACGGAGGCAGGTATTTAAATATACTGAGGAGATAGATTTAGAATCATTCAAGAGGTAGATATTAAAATCAATTTATTACATTCAAAACATATATAAACAGTGAAAACAGTATAAACCAATATTTCATGGATCCATGATGGTTTTCAAAATAGGATTAAAACATTAAAAATATTAAAAACAATATAGACGTGGTATAAAAACAATAGCAATGGTGGACCCTCTGCGTTGAGTACAATGATTGGTGTGGAGAGACTCAATACAAAAATAATTCCAAACCAAATAATACTGAAATACCGGAATCTATAGGTGATACGGTCCAATAGTGATCCTAATAATGTGGAATGTGTGTGTACATAAATGTAAATAATACGTTGTGCTTCCAATAGGTACAGACAGTGTGAAAAAAATATAAAAGTAAAATCGAAAAAATGATGATAAAAATGTGTTAGACCATCATGACTGATAAATGGTCAACATTGGAACAATAGAAAAAAGTGTGTCAATCCAATTAGAAAAAATATAAAAATGGCGTGTTTCAAATATGCGTGTTCAAATAATCACTTAAAAATCAAAGAAACAAAATCAAATCCAGATATAAGTGTCTGTGTCCAAAAAAACAGAAAAGACAGGCAAAAAAGCAGTGTGGAACTTTCCAAACCAAAGTGCATTAACTGGTCAAAAATTAGTGTTGACAGCGATATCCTTTTAAAAGTCTATTTAACTTGATAGATGTGAATATCACCAAGAGAATTTTGATTGTAGTGAATATCACAGGAATTGTGAAGGAGTGTGTCTAAAAAGGAGGACTTGAATACAAATACGATCTCTTCCTAAAAGAACAGAAAAAAATATAGTGCAGATTGTACAACAATATAAAACAGCTAGAATAAGGCTTACCAGTGTCTACGCGTTTCGGCCTGTATTAGGCCTTTCTCAAGACTCACTTTTAAAAGGATATCGCTGTCAACACTAATTTTTGACCACTTTATACACTTTGGTTTGGAAAGTTCCACACTGCTTTTTTGCCTGTCTTTTCTGTTTGTTTGGACACAGACACTTATATCTGGATTTGATTTTGTTTCTTTGATTTTTAAGTGATTATTTGAACACGCATATTTGAAACACGCCATTTTTATATTTTTTCTAATTGGATTGACACACTTTTTTCTATTGTTCCAATGTTGACCATTTATCAGTCATGATGGTCTAACACATTTTTATCATCATTTTTTCGATTTTACTTTTATATTTTTTTCACACTGTCTGTACCTATTGGAAGCACAACATATTATTTACATTTATGTACACACACATTCCACATTATTAGGATCACTATCAGACCGTATCACCTAGATTCCGGTATTTCAGTATTATTTGGTTTGGAATTATTTTTGTATTGAGTCTCTCCACACCAATCTTTGTACTCAACGCAGAGGGTCCACCATTGCTATTGTTTTTATACCACGTCTATATTGTTTTTAATATTTTTAATGTTTTAATCCTATTGTGAAAACCATCATGGATCCATGAAATATTGGTTTATACTGTTTTCACTGTTTATATATGTTTTGAATGTAATAAATTGATTTTAATATCTACCTTTTGAATGATTCTAAATCTATCTCCTCAGTATATTTAAATACCTGCCTCCGTTTGGTTGGCGCCTGGGAACCCCCCCTTTTTTCATTGCTCTTTCGGATGATGATCTTAGCACTTTGTAACTAGGATCCACTGCTGTTCTCACAAGGGCTGAAGAGTACAGGAAAACTTCAGTTGGGGGAACGGTTTGCATGCTAAGCTGCATTGAGGTATGTTCAGACTGTGATAATTCTAGAAAAAGGCTGGCAATATCCCCATGAGGGAAGGGTAAGCTGTAGTCAGACACTTAGTAGGGAATCCCAGCTTGCATAAAGGGCTCATTGGTTACCGGTGACACTGTTAGGAAAAAACGTTTTTTTATTGCAAACATAACGTTTTTTGAGGGACTTTAAGGGGTAATTGTGGCTTATTTAAGGGTTATCAACCCACATGGCTAGTTTGGAAACACTCTGGTGTGTTTCTTTTAGGCCCCATAACATCGAGTGAGGTGGGAGGGGCCTATTTTCGCGCCTCAGTTGCGCAGTTTCTTTTACTCAGAGACATCCAGCTGCTTCTCCAGAGGGTCCTGCTGTTGTTTGAGGGCTTAAAGAAGTTTTTCCCCCACAAATCTTTCCTAAAGGGCAGGTAGGCACCACAGCAGAGCTGTGGCAAGGTGCTGAATGTGTTTATACCACTTTATGACGTTTTGTCAATCCGGTTTTTACATAAAGGGGTTAATCGTTTATTTGTCTAGCTGTGCAATCTTACTAAAGCTTTATGATGCTACTGTAAAAATTTTACTTTAATTTTAAGTTTACTGCTTTTTTACACTGTTTTGCAGAGTTTGTGCATCTTTTTTTCTCTTAAAGGCACAGTACCATTTTTTTCTAAATATTATTTGCTTTGATTAAAGTGTTTTCCAAGCTTGCTTGTTTCATTACTAGCCTGTTTAACATGTCTGACATCAAGGAAAATCCGTGTTCAATGTGTTTAGAAGCCATTGTGGAACCCCCTCTTAGAATGTGTCCCACTTGCACTGATATGTCTATAAATTATAAAGAGCATATTTTAGCACTTAAAAATATAGCAATAGTGATGTTGCGAACCTAAAAATTTGGGTTCGCAAACTGCGAACGTGAACTCCCGCAAAAGTTTGCGAACCAGAGAACCGGGCGAACCCCCATAGACTTCAATGGGCAGGCGAATTTTAAAACCCACAGGGACTCTTTCTGGCCACAATAGTGATGGGAAAGTTGTTTCAAGGGGACTAACACCTGGACTGTTGCATCAAGATATGAGTGGTGGCAGTGGGCAAAAAAAGCAGACTGATGTTTCACAGTCCAAAAAGTTTTTTTTTTTTTAAATGTACACTTACACTACTATTAAACAAGATATGAGTGGTGGCACTGGGCAAGTGGGCACAGTATATGCTGTGAGCCTGACACAAAAAAGCAGACTGATGTTTCACAGTCCAAAAAGTTTTTTGTTTTTAAAGTTACACTACTGTTACACCAGATATGAGTGGTGGCACTGGTCAAGTGGGCACAGTATACGCTGCGAGCCTGGCACACACGCTGGCAGGCAGGCAACTGCAATTAGATTACACAAGCAGACTGATGTTTCACATTAAAAACATTTTTTTTTTTAAATTTACACTACTGTTACACCAGATATGAGTGGCGGCACTGTTCAAGTGGGCACAGTATACGCTGTGATCCTGGCACACACGCTGGCAGGCAGGCAACTGCAATTAGATTACACAAGCAGACTGATGTTTCACATTAAATTTTTTTTAAAATTTACACTACTATTACACCAGATATGAGTGGGGCCACTGGGCAAGTGGGCCTGGCACACACGCTGGCAGGCAAGCAACTGCAATTAGATTACACTAGCAGACTGATGTTTCACAGTCAAAAAAGTTTTTTTTTTTTAAATTTACACTACTGTTACACCAGATATGAGTGGTGGCACTGGGCAAGTGGGCCTGGCACACACGCTGGCAGGCAGACAACTGCAATTAGATTACACTAGCAGACTGATGTTTCACAGTCAAAAAAGTTTTTTTTTTAAAATTTACACTACTGTTACAGCAGATATGAGTGGTGGCACTGGGCAAGTGGGCCTGACACACACGCTGGCAGGCAGGCAACTGCAATTAGATTACACAAGCAGACTGATGTTTCACAGTCAAAAAAGTTGTTTTTTTTTAATTTACACTACTGTTATACCAGATATGAGTGGTGGCACTGGGCAAGTGGGCCTGGCACACATGCTGGCAGGCTGGCAGCTGCAATTAGATTACACTAGCAGACTGAAGGGCTTTTTGGGGTGCTGTCCTTACAGCAGAGATCAGATGAGTCCTTCAGGACTGTCCCTCCTCTCACTTACAATGCAGCTTCCGAATGAATCTAAAATGGCTGCTGTCCAGGAGCTGGGAGGGTCTGGGAGGGAGGATCTGCTGCTGATTGGCTGGGATGTGTGGAATGCAGACTGTGAGATACAGGGTCAAAGTTTACTCAATGATGACGAATAGGGGGCGGATTGAACATCGCATATGTTCGCCCGCCGCGGCGAACGCGAACAAGCTATGTTCACCGCCCGGGAACTATTCACCGGCGAACTATTCGCGACATCACTATATAGCAATAGATGATTCTCAGACAGTAGGAGATGAGGGTTTGCAATCTAGCTCTCCCCAAGTGTCACAACCAGTAATGCCCGCACAAGTGACGCCAAGTACCTCTAGTGCGTCTAATTCATTTTCTTTACAAAACATGGCCACAGTTATGAATACAACCCTCACAGAGGTTTTATCTAAACTGCCTGGTTTACAAGGAAAGTGTGACAGCTCTGAGTTAAGAACAAATGCTGAGCCATCTGACGCTTTAGTAGCCGTATCCGATATACCCTCACAATGTTCTGATGTAGGGGTAAGGGATTTGTTATCTGAGGGAGAAATTTCTGATTCAGGAAAGACGCTCCCTCAGACAGATTCTGATATGACGGCCTTTAAATTTAAGCTTGAACACCTCCGGTTATTGCTCAGGGAGGTATTAGCGACTCTAGATGATTGTGACCCTATAGTGGTTCCAGAGAAATTGTGTAAAATGGACAAATACTTAGAGGTTCCTGTTTACACTGATGTTTTTCCAGTCCCTAAAAGGATTGTGAATATTGTTACTAAGGAGTGGGATATACCAGGTATTCCGTTTGCTCCCCCTCCTGTTTTTAAGAAAATGTTTCCCATATCTGACACCATGCGGGACTCGTGGCAGACGGTTACTAAGGTGGAGGGAGCTATTTCTACTCTCGCTAAGCATACAACTATACCTATCGAAGACAGTTGTGCTTTCAAAGATCCTATGGATAAAAAATTAGAGGGTCTCCTGAAGAAAATTTTTGTTTATCTAGGTTTTCTTCTCCAACCTATTGCGTGCATTGTTCCTGTAACTACTGCAGCTGCTTTCTGGTTCGAGGCTCTAGAAGAGGCTCTTCAGATGGAGACTCCATTAGAGGATATTATGGATAGAATTAAGGCCCTTAAGTTGGCTAATTCTTTCATTACAGATGCCACTTTCCAACTGGCTAAATTAGCGGTAAAGAATTCAGGTTTTGCCATTTTAGCACGCAGGGCGTTATGGCTTAAGTCCTAGTTTGCTGATGTATCATCAAAATCTAAACTTTTGAACATCCTTTTCAAAGGAAAGACCCTATTCGGGCCTGAACTGAAAGAGATTATTTCAGACATCACTGGAGGGAAAGGCCACGCCCTCCCTCAGGATAAAACAAATAAAATGAGGACCAAACAAAATAATTTTCGTTCCTTTCAGAACTTCAAGGGTGGTCCCGCTTCAGCTTCCCCTGCTGCAAAGCAAGAGGGGAATTTTGCCCAATCCAAGTCAGGAGACCTAACCAGGATTGGAACAAGGGTAAACAGGCCAAGAAGCCTGCAGCTGCCTCTAAGACAGCATGAAGGGGTAGCCCCCGATCCAGGACCGGATCTAGTAGGGGGCAGACTCTCTCTCTTTGCTCAGGCTTGAGCAAGAGATGTTCACGATTCCTGGGCTTTAGAAATTGTGTCCCAGGGATATCTTCTGGACTTCAAAGACTCCCCCCCCCCAGGGGGAAATTTCACATTTCTCAATTGTCTGCAAACCAGACAAAGAGAGAGGCGTTATTACGCTGTGTAGAAGACCTACATACCATGGGAGTGATCCGCCCAGTTCCAAAAGCGGAACAAGGGCAAGGGTTTTACTCAAACCTGTTTGTGGTTCCCAAAAAAGAGGGAACTTTCAGACCAATCTTGGATCTCAAAATTCTAAACAAATTCCTCAGAGTACCGTCATTCAAGATGGAGACTATTCAGACTATTCTACCGTTGATCCAGGAGGGTCAATATATGACTACCGTGGACTTAAAGGATGCGTATCTACACATCCCTATTCACAGAGATCATCATCAATTCCTCAGATTCGCCTTTCTGGACAGGCATTACCAGTTCGTGACCCTTCCCTTCGGGTTGGCCACGGATCCCAGAATTTTCACAAAGGTGCTAGGGTCCCTTTTGGCGGTTCTAAGACCGCGGGGCATAGCAGTGGCGCCTTATCTAGACGACATCTTAATTCAGGCGTCGACTTTGCAGCTAGCCAAGTTTCACACGGACATTGTGTTGGCTTTTCTGAGATCTCACGGGTGGAAGGTGAACATAGAAAAGAGTTCTCTCTTCCCTCTCACAAGAGTTTCATTCCTAGGGACTCTGACAGATTCGGTAGAAATGAAAATATTTCTGACAGAGGTCAGAAAATCAAAGCTCTTAACCACTTGCCGAGCTCTTCATTCCATTCCTCGGCCATCAGTGGCTCAGTGTATGGAGGTAATCGGACTCATGGTAGCGGCAATGGACATAGTTCCTTTTGCCCGCCTACACCTCAGACCACTGCAACTATGCATGCTCAAACAGTGGAATAGGGATTATGCAGATTTATCTCCTCAACTGCATCTGGACCAGGAGACCAGATATTCTCTTCTCTGGTGGTTGTCTCAGGACCACCTGTCTCAGGGAATGTGTTTCCGCAGGCCAGAGTGGCTCATAGTAACGACAGATGCCAGTCTGCTAGGCTGGGGTGCAGTCTGGAACTCCCTGAAAGCACAGGGCTTATGGTCTCGGGAGGAAACTCTCCTCCAGATAAACATTCTAGAACTGAGAACGATATTAAATGCGCTTCAGGTGTGGCCTCAGCTAGCTGCAGCCAAATTTATCAGATTTCAGTCGGACAACATCACAACTGTAGCTTATATCAATCATCAAGGAGGAACTCGGAGTTCTCTAGCGATGATGGAGGTAACCAAAATAATCTGATGGGTGGAGGATCACTCTTGCCATCTCTCAGCAATCCATATCCCAGGGGTAGAGAACTGGGAGGCGGATTTCCTAAGTCGTCAGACTTTTCATCCGGGGGAGTGGGAACTCAATCCGGAGGTATTTGCCCAGCTGACTCAGCTATGGGGCACACCAGAATTGGATCTGATGGTGTCCCATCAGAACGACAAACTTCCTTGTTACTGGTCCAGGTCCCGGGATCCCCAGGCGGTACTGATAGATGCTCTAGTAGTGCCCTGGTCCTTCAATCTGGCCTATGTATTTCCACCGTTTCCTCTCCTCCCATGTCTGGTTGCCAGAATCAAGCAGGAGAGAGCATAGATGATTCTGATAGCACCTGCGTAGCCACGCAGGACTTGGTATGCAGACCTAGTGGACATGTCATCTGTTCCGCCGTGGAGTCTGCCAATGAGGCAGGACCTTCTAATCCAAGGTCCGTTCAAGCATCCAAATCTAATTTCTCTGCGTCTGACTGCTTGGAGATTGAACGCCTGATTCTATCAAAGCGTGGTTTCTCTGAGTCGGTCATTGATACCCTGATTCAAGCTAGAAAGCCTGTCACCAGGAAAATCTATCATAAGATTTGGCGCAAATATCTTTATTGGTGTGAATCCAAGGGTTACTCATGGAGTAAGATTAGGATTCCTAGAATATTGTCTTTTCTCCAAGAAGGATTGGAGAAGGGATTATCAGCTAGTTCCTTAAAAGGACAGATATCTGCTTTGTCTATTCTTTTACACAAACGTCTGGCATATGTACCAGACGTTCAAACGTTTAGTCAGGCCTTAGTCAGGATCAAGCCTGTATTTAAACCTGTTGCTCTGCCATGGAGCCTAAACTTAGTTCTTAAAGTTCTTCAAGGGGTTCCGTTTGAACCTATGCATTCCATAGATATTAAGCTTCTATCTTGGATAGTTTTGTTTTTAGTAGCTATCTCTTCGGCTCGAAGAGTTTCTGAGTTATCTGCTTTACAGTGTGACTCACCTTACCTTGTTTTCCATGCAGATAAGGTGGTTTTGCATACCAAACCTGGATTCCTTCCTAAGGTTGTTTCTAATCAGGAAATTATTGTTCCTTCACTGTGTCCTAATCCTTCATCAAAGAAGGAACGTCTGTTGCACAATCTTGATGTGGTTCATGCTTTAAAGTTCTACTTACAAGCAACTAAAGATTTCCGTCAAACATCTTCATTGTTTGTTGTTTACTCTGGTAAGCGGAGAGGTCAAAAGGCTACGGCTACCTCTCTTTCTTTTTGGCTGAAAAGCATCATCTGTTTGGCTTATGAGACTGCTGGCCAGCAGCCTCCTGAAAGAATTACTGCTCATTCTACTAGAGCAGTGGCTTCCACATGGGCTTTTAAAAATGAGGCTTCTGTTGAACAAATTTGTAAGGTGGCGACTTGGTCTTCGCTTCATACTTTTTCCAAATTTTACAAATTCGATACTTTTGCCTCTTCGGGGGCTATTTTTGGGAGAAAGGTTCTACAAGCAGTGGTGCCTTCCATTTAAGGTGCCTGTCTTGTCCCTCCCTTCATCCGTGTCCTAAAGCTTTGGTACTGGTATCCCACAAGTATGGATGAATCCGTGGACTACACCTTTACAAGAGAAAACAGAATTTATGCTTACCTGATAAATTTCTTTCTCTTGTGATGTATCGAGTCCATGGCCCGCCATGTCTGTTTAAGACAGGTAGTATATTTTTATTTTAAAAACTTCAGTCACCTCTGCACCCTATAGTTTCTCCTTTTTCTTCCTAGCCTTCGGTCGAATGACTGGGGGGTGGAGCTAAGGGAGGAGCTATATAGACAGCTCTGCTGTGGGTGCTTTCTTTGCCACTTCCTGTTAGGAAGGAGAATATCCCACAAGTATGGATGAATCCGTGGACTCGATACATCACAAGAGAAAGAAATTTATCAGGTAAGCATAAATTCTGTTTTTGCTACCTCTTGTCTCTATACAAAAATACTTTACTCAATTACTCCTTCCCCCTCACCACCTGCACTGTTGTCAGGATCCGGTGTATATGCATTCAGGACACAGACCCTCAGGGCAGGGGTAGGGAATTGGAGACACTGACCCCTGACCCAGGGAAGAGTATCCTGGACGTGGATAGATGATATTCTGTGGTTCGTAGTTGCAAGAAGTTATTGTAGAAATCATAGAGAGTAAAGCATATGAGTATAATATATTATGACTTCAATAGAAACATAAATTGATACTGTGACTAATGGTTAATAGGAGTAGCTGCAGCATTCATGAGATAAATATAGCAATGTACGATGTTCAGGCTTCAGAGTAAACTGGTAAAAGGTTGTGACTCATGGATGCAAAGACTTTCTACAGGTTCACAGTACTTAATAGTATTTAGAGCTGTAAGCAGAGTTGCACATGTGATAGACAAATTGCAAGTTTAAGGCATTAAATACTGATTATGCATATATTGGAATATCACAGGAGAACCGTTTAACTGAACACATAGATGCAGAGTTCTGAATAGATTAACATGCTTGCAGGAGTATATTTCAACTATGATAACTTGTAGCAGAGAAAAGTTGTAAAGAGTATGACTCTGTTGTAGCAATTTGAGAGATTATAACAAATGCAGTGTTGTAATTTAGAAATAGTTCAGAGATTGCTAAGTAGTAGAGTCCAGGAAACAAATGGAATTATATGGATACTTGCGATTAGATGATTTTAAGCATAGCTTGAAGGAAAGGCTGTAGTTTGTAAATGCTGGTAAAATTCATAATCGAAACAGTCACAGACCTCTGTTGCTTCTGGAACAAAACTTCAATACTAATGCAATGCACATTGGGCCTGAGATGATGTAAAAGGAGGCTGAGGGAATCAGGTGCATGAATGATTAGTTAATTTGGCAGGTAAATTGAATGCAGATACTGCCCACACAGTATGAATGTCAGTAGCAGGGAAGGCAGTCTTAAAGGGACAGTGATATCAGGCATGCATATGTTACAACTGTTGATTAGCCCATCTCTCTTAAACTCACCTTTTACTTTTGTACTGATGAACTTTACACACTCCTAAACACCCTCTTTTCCCCCTGCACCTCATCCCTAAAACAGTCTCATTACTGCAAATCTGCATCTCATCTCATGTCACTCTCCCTCTTGCTCATACTATCTGTTGGTGACATCTCCCCTAATCCTGGTCCCCAACAACTTCCTAGCCATTCACATCCATGTGTACCCTTCCATAGACTAAGAAAACGAACTCTGTTAACCTTACTTACATTCCTTTTGTATCTAAAGCCATTACCCCCTTCATTTGTGCACTCTGGAACTCTTGTTCTGTTTGCAGCAAGCTCACTTCTATCCATGACCTCTTTATCTCCTGTTTTCTCAACATTCTGGCTCTAACAGAAATTTGTCTCTCTCCTTTAGACACAGCATCCTCTGTCACCTGGTGGTCTTCACTTCAGTGACACTCCTAGGTCTGGTAATAGAAAAGGAGGTGGTGTATGTATTTCCCTTTCCTCTCTTTGCACCTTTCAACATATACAACGCATCTCTTCCCTCACATTTTCCTCATTCGAAACCCACATGATTCACTTATTCTCTCCCCTCTCTATACATGTTGCAGTCATATACTGACCCCCTGCCTGGCTACCTTATTTCCTTTCCTCAGACACCCCTGCCCTCATTCTTGGTGACTTCCCTCTTGATAATTTCACTGTCTCCTCTGCAAAAAAACTTCTCCAACTCACTTCCTCTTTCGGTTTATCACAATGCACTGACTCTCCCACTCACAAAGATGGTCGCTCCCTTGACCTGATCTTTAGCTATCAATGCACTATTTCAAACTTCACAAACTCCCCTTTTCCTCGTTCTGACCACCATCTCCTCACTTGCAACATCACATCCCTCCCTACAATTCTCGCCCTTCTACTCCTCGCACCAAACTTCACAGAAGCATTATGTCATTAGATCAGCAACAGCTTTCTAATTCCCTCAAACCTCTCCTCTCATCCATCTCCTCCTTTTCCTGCCCTGACCAATCTATCTGACACTATAATTCCACTCTTACATTGGTCCTTGACAATCTGGCCCCTCTTACCATAGCTCGGAAATCACACACTCATTCTCAGCCCTGGCATACTCCTCTGACACGGTACCTACGCAGATGTTCCCATACTGCTGAACAGCACTGGAGAAAATCTCAGCTGATTTCTTTCACTACCAGTTCATCTTGAATTCCTACTATTCTGCCCTTAATCCCTATAAGCAACACTACTTCTCTACTCTTATCTCTACTCTTTTTTCAAACCCAAAACATCTGTTCTCCACTTTCAATACTCTTCTCCTCCCACCCCCACCTCTTAAACAAATTCTCTGTCAGCTCAAGATTTTGCAAGCCACTTCAATAACAAAATCGCCCTATTTCCCTACTTCTCAAAAAGCTAGTATATGCACGGCTATCTCATTTCCTTACATTAAACTACTTCCTTGACCCACCGCAATCTGGATTTCATGCCCATCACTCCACAGAAAGAGCAACCATTAAAGGGTCATGAAACCCAAATTTATTTCATGATTCAGATAGAGAATACAACTTTCCAATTTATTTCTATTACTTAAATTGCTTCCTTCTCTTATTATCCTTTGCTAAATGGTTTATATAGGCAATCTCAGGAGCAGCAGAGAACCTAGGTTCTAGCTGTTGATTGGTGGCTGCAAATATATATCAATTGTGATTGGCTCATCCATGAGTTCAGTTAGAAACCATTAGTGCATTGCTGCTCCTTCAACAACTGATACCAAGAGAATAAAACAAATTAGATAATAGAAGTAAATTAGAAAGTTGTTTAAAATTGTATTCTCTATCTGAATCATGAAAGAAAAAAAATTGGGTTTCATGTCCCTTGAAGGTTACCAACGACCTACTTACAGAAAAAACAAAAGGACACTTCTCTCTGCTTATACTCCTTTATCTGTCTGCAGCCTTTGATATTGTTGACCACCATCTTTTGCTCCAAACCCTCCAATCCTTTGGCATTTGTGACACAGCCCTCTATTGGCTCTTTTCCTACCTGTCTAACTGTATATTTAGTGTGGCCTTCTCTGGGGCTTCCTCTTCCCTGTCAGCAATTTCTGTTGGGGTACTGTCCTCGGTCCCCTTCTCTTCTCAATCTACACGTCATCATTAGGTTCCCTAGTAAAGTCCCACGGGTTCCAATATCCTTTGTATGCCGACGACAACCAAATCTACTTCTCTGCACCAGACCTATCTCCTTCCTTGCTAATCCGTGTCACTAACTGTCTTTCTCACATCTCTTTCTAGAAGTCCTCTCAATACCTCAAGCTAAATCTCTCCAAAACTGAGCTCCTTATTTTCCCTCCTTCCAAAATCTCCACCCCCAATCTCTCTATAACTGTCAACAACTCCATCATTACCCCTACTCCGCATGCCCGATGTCTTGGGGTCACATTTGACTCAGATCTTTCTTTCACTCCTCACATTCAGTCCTTGGCTAAATCCTGTCGCTTCCACCTTAAAAACATCTCTAAAATTAAACATTTCCTTACACAAGACACAACTAAGATTTTAATCAACTCTCTCATCCTTTCCCACCTCGACTACTGAAATTCTGTTCTCTCTGGTCTCCCTAGCTGCCGCCTAACTCCTTTCCAATCAATAATGAATGCCTCTGCCAAATTCGTCTTCCTTACACGTCGCTCTTCATCTACTGCACCTCTCCACCAATCACTTCACTGGCTTCCTCTTGCCTCCAGGATTAAACATAAAATTCTCACTCTGACATACAAAGCCCTCAACTGCACTGCCCCCCCTATATATCAGACCTTGTCTCCAGATACTCTTCTTCCCGTCCCCTTCGCTCTGCTCATGACCTCCTACTCTCCTCCTCTCTTGTTACCTCCTCACATTCCCATTTACAGGACTTTTCCAAAATGGCTCCCATCTTGTTGAACTCTCTGCCTCACTTCACAAGACTCTCCCCTAGTTTTGAAAGCTTCATATGCTCCCTAAAGAATCTACTGTTCAGAGATGCATACAACCTACACTAACCTTTCTTTATACCAGTTCTTCTCCTCCATTGCTATCCCTTGAACCCCCTTAGCATGTAAGCCTAAGAGCCCAGCTGTTTGTAGATCACCATCTTAAAAGCTGACTACAACAGTGCAACTCTTGGCAGGGCCCTCTACCCATTTGATCCCTATACATGTTTCCTTGTATACCGCCTATGTTTATAGTGCTGCAGAATCTGAATGCGCTCTACAAATAACCAATAATAATTATAATAATAATAAAGGACCAATGAGTGCAGTTTCAATGCTTGCTGTATTTAATCTGGCAGTTGCTGTTATATGTGAGAGTGTTCAATCTCTGGACTATTATATATATATACATCCAATATTCAATAAGGCTCTCTGGTCTTTAAATGCTTTAATAGTGACGATTAGGTGTGCTCCCAATTCTTCAGACTGTATACATAAAAACATACTACTTACTACCTATAAGTACCCTACCATAGATGTCACACATCATCCATTGGTAATCCCCATTGGCATCCCAAAGAAGTGCAAATGCACCCTGGTCAGCTAGAGGATCACCATATGGACAAAATTAAAACTGCAATTCAAAAACCAGGAGTCAAAGCCAGAGATGGTAGTCAGAGGAGCCGAGTCAGGAGCCAAAGCGAGTAGTCAGAAACAAGCCAGGGATCAGCAACCAGAAGGGACATCAGACAAGCCAGGTAATACACAGGAACTGGAAAACAAGAACTAACAAACAAGTCTGAGAATACGCAAGGGCAAAAGCATACTGAACAGAGGCCCTTTAAATAATAAGTGTGACATGATAATCCTGGGACTGCAAACTGTCTCACACTGACAATGTTCACTAGTTTGGCCATAAGAGGGCACCCAGATGAGAGAGCAGCGTTACACACTCTGCATCAGATTCAGTGAGAGAGGTAAGTAAAATGGTAGCCAGCAGCAAATAGCAAACAAAACAAGGGGAAACCCTGACAGTACCCTCCCCTCAATGACCCCTCCCCCATGGGGGGACAAAATGATTTTTAGGGAAATGGGCATGGAAGGCACGGAGGAGGATGGGAGCATGAACATCAGAGGAGGGAACACATGAACGCTCCTCTAGACTGTAACCCCTCCAGTGAACCAAATACTGTATGCGACCCCTGGACATACGAGAGTCAATATTGCTGCTGACCTCATATTCTTCATGGTTGTCAATGGAGATAGGACAGGGACGAAGCAAAACAGTGGTAAACCGATTACAAACCAATGGTTTCAAGAGGGAGACATCAAAAACATTGGAGAGGCGCATTGCAGGAGGAAGGTCAAGAGCTTAGGCAACAGGATTGACCCGTCGGAGTATCTGAAAAAGAACCAACAAGGGAGCCAGTTTATTTGGAGGCACACAAAGGTTCAAGTTGCGGGAGGACAGCCAAACCTTCTCACCAACCTGGTATGAATGTGCGGGCAGACGCCTACGATCAGCCTGGAATATTTGGCGTTGCATAGACCGATGAAGGCAATCCTGAATCTGCACCCACATGGAACGGAGTTGCCGGAGATGCTCCTCCAAAGCCAGAATACCCTGAGACATGAATGAATTGGGCAACAAAGATGCCATGAACGGGAATAACTGGGAGGAAGCATTAATAGCACTATTACGAGTGAACTTTGCCCAAAGCAACAGTTCAGACCTATTATTGTGGTGATCTGAGACATAGCAATGGAGGAACTGTTCCAGAGCTTGATTGGACCGTTCAGCAGCCCCATTGGATTGAGGGTGGTATGCCAAGAAGAAGGAAAGCTGGATCCCCATTTGAGTACAAAAGGAGCGTCAAAATCTGGAGACAAACTGGCTACCCCATATAAACGGAAGACCTCCCAAGCAAAAATTGAAGCAAGCTTCTGAGCAGTAGGCAGGTTCTTCAAGGGAATGCAAAGTGACATTTTAGAAAAACGGTCAACCACCATTAGAATAACATTATTGCCATTGAAAACAGGAAGTTTGAAAATGAAGTCCATGGAAAGATGTGTCCAAGGACGCTCACCATTAGCAATTGGTTGGAGAAAACCCACAGGAAGACGTCGAGGAGTCTTGTTCTGTGCACAGACTGAGCAGGAGGCAATATACGCAGCAACATCAGAACGAAGACCTGGCCACCAGAATTGTTGAGTGACAGATCAAATTGTTTAGCTCTTGCCCGGGTGACCTGTGGCTTTAGGATAGTGGTAAGTGTGCAATAGTTTAGTTCGCAGATTCTCAGGTACAAAGCACTTACCACTAGGTTTCTTAGGAGGTGCATTGGTTTGTGCAGCCAGGATCTCCTCCTCAAAGGGAGAAGTCAAATTAGTACGTATGGAGGCCAAGATATGGTCAGGAAGTATAACTGGAGTATGTACAGACTCCTCCTTGGACAGAGGCGAAAATTGTTGAGAGAGGGCATCAGCTCTAACATTCTTACTACCAGGCAGGGAGTAAACCACATAATTAAACTGAGACAAAAATAGCACCCATCTGGCCTGTCGGGGCGACAAACGTTTTGCTTCAGATAGATAAGTTAAATTCTTGTGGTCAGTAAAAATAAGCACTGGTACGCTAGTACCCTCAAGAAGATGCCTCCATTCCTTGAGTGCCAAAATTATGGCCAGTAATTCCCTGTTGACAATTTTATCATTGCACTCTGCTGGAGACAATTTCTTAGAGAAAAACTGCACTGATACAAGGAACCATCAGGCGTAGGACGTTGAGACAAGAGGGCACCTACTCCAGTCTCAGATGCATCAACCTCAAGAACGAAAGGCAGGACAGGGTTAGGATGAGCCAGAACTGAAATGGCAGCAAAGGCAGTCTTAAGACTCTCAAAGGCCTTAATGGCAGTAGGTGACCAATGGAGTGGATCATTCCTTTTACGGGTCATGTCTGTGATAGGTTTGACCAAGGAAGAAAAGGTTTTAATAAACTTTCTATAGCAATTAGCAAAGCCCAAAAAACGTTGAATAGGCCGAAGACCAACTGGGCGAGGCCACTGCAGAACTGCAGACAACTTGTCAGGATCCTTGGAGAACCCTGCAACGGAGATCACATAACCTTGGAAGGCTACTTAAGTCTGATGGAACTCACATTTCTCGAGTTTACAAACAGGCCATTCTCACGTAGTCTCTGAAGTACCCGTGTGACATCACAACAATGAGCCTCAAGTGTGGGTGAGAGTATGAGGATGTCGTCTAAGTATACCACAACACACTATTGCAACATATCTCATAGGGAATAATTAATAAATTTCTGGAAAACAGCAGGAGCATTACATAGGCCAAAGGGCATTACAAGATATTCATAATGCCTGCTCTTGGTGTTAAATGCTGTTTTCTATTTGTGGCCCTCCTTGATCCTACCGAGATTGTATGGTCCTCTCAAATCAGAGGGTAAAACCGGCCCGAGAAATAATGGCTCTGGGTTGCAGGTCTATGGCACAATCGTAAGACCAGTGAGGAGGCAACATACTGGCATGCACCTTGTCAAAAACGTCTAGGAACTTTCAGTACTCCTCTGGTAATTGAGATACCAAAGAAGTGCACAAGACTTTGACTGGTTTCCAAATACAAGTGGAAATACATTGCGGAGGCCATGACAAAATTTTGGACCTGCACCAGTCGAGACTGGGATTGTGCTTTTGGAGCCAGGGATAACACAGAATAACCGGAAAATGCAGAGAGTTTATCACCTGGAACTAAAGGGTTTCAAAATGGAGAGCCCCAACAGCCATTGATAATGGAGAGGTTTCATGAACAACGAGTGTGGACTCAAGGGGCCTGCCATCAATGGCCTCAATAGCAAGCAGAACAAACCGAGGCAATACAGGAATGGAGTGCTTTGATACAAAAGCACTGTCAATGCAATAGCCCACAGCACCAGAGTTAACAAGAGCCTGGGTGACTATGGAGGAGTCCACCTAGGAAAGGACAACCGTGACCAAAAGTTACTCCTTAGGTGCAAGCGTTTCCCACATTTTATATAACCTATAGTTATCAGTATACATTATCTAAAAATTATATTATAACCATCGTAGGTCTATACTGTTCAATTATTTGTAGATCACCTTTCATATTACAAATAGTTTTTTTCATGCAGTACATTTCTACAATGTACACATTGGATCCCCCAAATTTATTCGACAAAAAAATAGCAGATCTAAATGGGTATTTAAACCTTAGGGACCAGAGTTTCCAATGTGTATATCTACCTGTATTCCTCTTGCAATAGTAGCCTAGCCCTATTTCCACCCCTGCCTACAGGTGGAACATGATCAATGATCATGTATCTAAGTTCAGAAACTAGATGTTTAGCCATGAAAAAATGTTTAGCTACAGGTTGTTCAGCCTGTCCAAACTCTATAGCTGTTCTAATAGGACAGCGATGATTCATCATGCAAGTCCTCAGGTCATCATTTGTTTTTCCAATGTAATATCTTCCACAACTGCAATGTAACATGTATATAATACATTTGTTGTACATGTCAATCTATAACTGATGTTATATTTCTTGTTTCACCATTCATGTATGAAATATTGTCCTTTAATCAACCATTGCAGGTGGTGCATCCACTACACCTGAAACATCCAAGTTTAAGATTACTCAGCCCCATCCCAGTGTAGCTCATTTTAAAATCTGGTCTCATCAATAGATCCTGTAGAGATCTTCCCCTCCTGTAACCAATCCTGTCCATATTCCCTAATAGTTAGAGAGCTTTCTATCTGAAGTATTTGCCAATTAATCCTCAGAATCTCTGGTGTACCCCATTTATCCGGAGTAAATGTAGTCACAAAAGTTAAATGTTTACCATCCTTCTATAGGTCTGTTTCCTTCTTGCAAAGTGCCTCCTCCAGGGTCATCTCCTACATTTCCTCTGCTACTACCTGTTACCTTTTTTCAGGATATCCTCTATTTTTAAACTTTTTAAGCATTATTTCCATTTGTTCATTTATTCATCGTGGAACTATTCCTAATCACTCATTTCAATTGGGACGAGCCTTCTTCAATACCGGTGGATGACAGATATCAGCTCTAAGAATTGAATTTCTGTAGGTTTTTAAAATGCAGTTTTAATTTTGTACATATGGTGACTCTCTCTTTCTCTCTCTCTCTTTGAAACCGCACTCACTGGTCCTTTAACTGCACTCACTGGTCTTTTAACACAGCAAACCAAGCTTTAATGTAACATGAGTGAACATTTTCAGGGAAACTATCCCTTTCTTTTTATATATAATAGGACTGATCCACCTGATTTCATCTACTGCTACTTTTCCAAAAAATCTCTTCACTCTACCATTGATCTGTTCCTCTCATATTATTAAATTATCCAGGTTCCATAGTCAACATCCTTTATGGCACGTGCTGTCTGAAACAAACTCACTCAGCCAGATCTTCCTCTTCACTTTTATATTTAATAGACCTTCTTTGTTAAGTGCTACACTGTAATGAGTATGTCAAAGTTTTAAAAATAAATAATAATAGCATCATTCACCTCCTTTTCAATGGTTAATATGCACTTTTAAAACTGCAATGCACCATGTACTTTTTATTCCTCTAATGGACCATAATGGAACATAATGTACTAATGTACTATCCCACAGTTTTGCAAAGTGTAATGTGTTACTATTTTACAAAATATATTAATAGCATAAAGTTTCCTAAATTTACCTTTCAATTAGAAACTATAGATTCACTTTAGTGCTAATTATAGAAGGTCAAACTATCAAGCACATATTTAGATTGTTGCAAAAATGTAGGGTATGTTAACTTATTTTAGTTATACACTGACTGCATAGAGAACCCTGTTATAGAATGACTACTTCTGTATCTGAGAGATGAAAAAGTGTAATGTGAACAAAAACACTAAAGCCTAGGCTACAAATAGAGCTAAAAAATATTAAGTTCAGTTGTGCATTAACATCACCCGAGCTCAAATAATACAGCAAAACAAGTTATTTTTATTGCTTGGGCAATAGTCTAGTGAGCACTAACATCTGCATTGTCAAATAGCATAAGTACTCTAAATTATAGACTTCCATGGGGGCGTGTCTAAAAATTTATGTCATATATGTGTCCAGAGCAAAGCTGATGGATCTCAAAAAATCCACTCAGGTAGTGAAGTTCTTCATTTCGTTATGTGCTATACAATTTTAAGAAAAATTAAGCATACAAGACTGCACACATACATACTGTACATACATACACACACAAATATATGCTACCATGTCCTTTTAATTTTACCTCTAACACTTTTTTATTAATAAACCTTTGTTTCCTTAGTATTACATCTCAATATAATTGAAATACTTTATTTACATAACTTTTTCATAAACAATTATTTGTGAATAGTCCTCATAAGTTAGTTATTTTATTGAAACTATGAAATGGCTTTCTTAAAAAGTGAACAGACCATGAGTAAGATTGTCAATCTGGTAAGAAAAAATTGTAATAAAAAACTAAATTTATTTCCTAAGATATAGAGAGTCCACGACATCATTCAATTACTAGTGGGAATATCACTCCTGGCCATCAGGAGGAGGCAAAGAGCACAACAGCAAAGCTGTTAAGTGTCACTCCCCTACCCATAATCCCCAGTCATTCGCTTTGCCTCTGTCAATAGAGGAGGTGAAGTTTGGTGTCTGAAGAAATTAATTCCTTTTTCGGGTACTTTTCCTTGCAAGCAAGGATTGCCGAACAGCTAGACTGCAGGTGAGTGCTTTTGTCTTCTAGGTCTTGGAGACTTGCACTTCAGAAGAATATGTCATATGCAGTAGATTGGGACATTTTTAAAATAATTTATACAGGATTTTCTTTGGCAGTGGGTAGGCACATTATGTATGTTGAGACTAGGGGGCATATTTTTCAAGCTCCATATGGAACTGCTGCTGGTGCAATGATAAATGCCTACAGCGTATGCTGCCTGCATTTATCGATGTGCAGCGGACATGATACGCTACTTCATATCATGTCCGCTCGCACATTGATAAATATACCCCTAGGGGTTAATCTTCCCTTTATTGGGACGTTTTACCTCTTTGGGCTAATTTTGATAAAATACTTAATTAGTATATGTGTGGCATACGTTTTATACAGGGATTTATGTATAAACTTAAAATTTAGCAGTTGGTTTTCTTTGCTTGCTTAGCTAGAACAGGCTAACTGACAGACTGCTTGAGCGCTTGTGTAAATTTTGTAAACAGAGGGAAATCTGCGCCTTTTACTTGCTGCATAGTTTCCTCTCTCTGCTGGTCATGTGACTTCTCTCTGCTGTCGGATATACACGGAGCGGAGCGACATCATTGAATTTCAGTCTCTTCTGTGTGGATCTACTATATGATTGTCTTAGATACTTCTGGCAGACAAATTGTGTATAAGTGTTACGGTAAGGCCCCTCAGCCTGTTTGAGGTGTAGAGAGCCTGATTGGTTTATTATTAATAATTTTTGCAAAACGTTAAGCGGATGTAGTATTAACAGTTCTTAAAGTGACAGTGTATTTAAAAAAATTCTACAATTTGGGGAATTTTATATTTAGTATTATGGACATGGACCAAGACTGTGTCTTTTGACAAATGCTTTTTATGCCTTGAGGCACAAATTGTTTTGCCTATGCAATTCTGTGCTGCATGCTTAGCTAGAACACTTCAATTTAAAGATATATTGTTGCCCTCTGAGTCCAATGTCTCTCAGAATGATGCTGTTTATGCAATGCCACAGTTTTCTCCTCAAACGTCCCAAGCCTCTATGGCATCACATACAGTGCCCTGCAGTTCCTCTCAGCCTCCTGGAGGAGTTTATTTGATTGCAGATTTTGCTGCACATGTATCTTCTGCAGTATCTACAGCATTATCTGCTTTTCCTATGCTGGAAAAATACAAGAGGATAATTAGACATTCAGATAGTAAAGTTTCTGTTCCACCTACTGCTACACAGATTTCCCTCCCTCATAAGTCTGATGAGGAGGATACGTTGGTAGCCTCTGAGGGTGAAATCTCAAATTTGGACAGTATTATCCCTTCATCTGATACTGAAGAAGTAAACTTCAGATTTAAGCTTGAACACCTTTGTGTACTGTTAAAGGAGGTATTGACTACTTTGGACGACTCCGATACTAAGAAGTCTAGTAAACTTAATAAATACTATGATGTTCCTTCCTCTGTGGACGTTTTTCCTGTCCCAGACCGTGTGACGGAGATTATTTAACAGGAATGGGAGAAGCCAGGGATTCCTTTCTCCCCATCTCCTGTATTTAAAAAGATGTTTCCTGTTGCTGACTTCATTAAATATTCTTGGTGCACAGTACCTAAAGTAGAAGGGGCTATTTCTACTCAGGCTGAGAGAACTAAGATCCCTATAGAGGAGAGGATAGCTGCTCCTTTAAGGATCCCATGGACAAAAAGCTGGAAGCTTATTTGAAGAAGATGTATGTTCATCAAGGTCTTCAATGGCAACCTGGAGTTTGTATTGTCACAGTAGCAAGTGTGGCATCTTATTGGTGCGACACCTTGTCTGAATCAATTTTAGTAGAGACTCCATTGGAGGAGATACAAGATAGGATTAAGGCTCTCAAACTAGCCAATTCCTTTATTTCTGATGCAAGGATGCAAGTTATTAGACTGGGAGCCAAGATGTCTGGCTTCTCTGTCCTAGCCAGTAGGGCATTGTGGCTTCCTTACAAGCATAAGACCTCGTTCAGACTGGTCTGGCAGAAATAATTTCTGATATTACAGGTGGAAAAGGGTCTTTTCTACCGCAAGACAAGAAGAACAGACTCAAAGACATCAAAGTAATTTTCGTTCCTTTCGTAACTTCAAAGGTCAAAATTCTTCCTCTCCCTCTTCCAAGCAGGAGCAGTCCAAGTCTTCCAAGCAGGAGCAGTCCAAGTCTTCTTGAAAGCCCAATCAGTCTTGGAATAAGGGGAAGCAATCAAAGAAACCCTCAGCTGAGTCTAAGTCAGCATGAAGGGTCGGCCCCTGATCTGGGATCAGATCAAGTGGGGGGCAAACTTTCCCTGTTTTGTCAAGAGTGGAGACGAGATGTCCAAGATCCTTCGGCTGTGGACATAGTCTCTCAGGGTTACAAAATAGAATTCAAAACTTTTCCTCCCAGGGGCAGACTTCACCTCTCAAGATTATTTGCAGACCAGGTAAAAAGAGAGGCATTCTTGAACTGTGTTCAGGACCTTTCCTCCCTGGGAGTGATTGTTCCAGTTCCAGTAAGGGAACAGGGTCTAGGATTCTATTCAAATATGTTTGTGGTTCCCAAAAAAGAGGGAACTTTTCGACCCATTTTAGACATAAAATGCATCAACAAGTTTCTCAGGGTACCGTCCTTCAAAATGGAAACCATTTGTTCCTTCTTCCCAAGAGGGTCAGTTCATGATGACCATAAACCTGAAGGACGCGTATCTTCATGTTTCCATCCACAGGGATCATCACAAATTCCTGAGATTCGCCTTTCATGACAAACACTTTCAGTTTGTGGCTCTTCCATTTGGACTTGCCACAGCTTCCACAATTTTGTCAAAAGGTTCTGGGGGCTCTCTTGGCAGTGATTAGGTCTCAGGGAATTGCAGTGGTGCCATACCTGGACAACATTTTGATTACAGCGCCATCTTTTCAACAAGCAAACTCTCATACAGAAATCTTGTTGTCTTTTCTACGTTCCCACGGTTGGAAAGTGAATTTGGAAAAGAGTTACCTTGTTCCAGCTACAAGGGTGGTTTTCTTAGGGAGCATAATAGATGAAAATTTTTCTGATAGAGGTCAGAAAATCCAAATTTCTCTCCTCTTGCCTCACTCTTCAGTTTACTGTTCAGCCATCAGTGACACAATGTATGGAGGTAATTGGTCTGATTGTTGCTTCCATGGACTTCATTCTCTTTGCTTGATTCCATTTGAGAGCTCTTCAATTATGCATGCTCAGACAATGGAACGAAGACCATTCGTATCTGTCTCAGAGGATAGATCTAGACCAGTCAACAAGAGATTCTCTCCTGTGGTGGCTTTCTCAAGAGCATCTGTCTCAGGGCACATGCTTGGGGAGACCTTCCTGGGTGATTGTGACCACGGACGCCAGCCTGCTAGGCTGGGGAGCAGTCTGGGACTTGTTAAAGTCGCAGGGACTATGAACTCAGGAGGAGTCTGCTCTCCCCATAAACATCTTGGAGTTGAGAGCGATTTACAATGCTCTGGTGGCTTGCCCTCAATTGTCTTTAGCCCGGTTTATGAGGTTTCAGTCGGACATCACCTCAGTGGCTTACATCAACCACCAGGGAGGAACTCAGAGTTCCTTAGCCATGAAGGAGGTGGCACGGATTATTCAGTGGGTGCAAGTTCCTAATTGTTGTCTATCTGCCATCCACATTCCTGGAGTAGACAACTGGGAAGTGGATTTCCTGAGCAGACAGACATATTATCCTGGGGAGTGGGCTCTCCATCCAGATGTTTTCTCCAGGTTAAGCCTCAAATAGGGGGTGCCGGAGTTGGATCTGATGGCATCTCAGCAGAACGCCAAGCTTCCAAGGTACAGTTCAAGGTGCAGAGATCCTCAGGCCGCTCTGATAGATACTCTGGTTGTTCCTTGGGATTTTGGTCTAGCATATCTGTTTCTTCCATTTGCGCTCCTTCCACGACTTATTGCTTGTATCAAACAAGAGAGAGCATCTGTTATTCTAATAGCTCCTGCATGGCCTTGCAGGATCTGGTATGCAGATTTAGTGAAGATGTCATCTCGGCCACCTTGGAGGTTGCCTCTGAGAAAGGACCTTCTAACCCAGGGTCCATTCCTCCATCCAAATCTCGTTTCTCTGAAACTGACTGCTTGGAGATTGAATGCTTAGTTCTGTCTAAGTGTGGAGTCGGTCATTGAGACCATGATCCAGGCTCGCAAGCCTGCTACTCAAAAAAAATTACCATAAGGTATGGCCTAAATACCTTTATTGGTGTGAATCTAAGTGCTACTCTTGGAGTAGGGTCAGGATTCCTAGAATTTTGTATTTTCTCCAGGAAGGTCTGGAGAAAGGGTTGTCAGTCAGTTCTCTGAAAAGTCAGATTTCTGCATTATCTATTTTGTTACACAAGCGTCTGGCAGATGTGCCAAATGTTCAATCTTTTTGACAGTATTACAGCTCATTCCACTAGGACTGTCTCTTCTTCTTGGGATTTCAAAAATGAAGCTTCTGTGGAACAGATTTGCAAGGCTGCAACTTGGTCCTCTCTACATACTTTTTCCAAATTTGATACCTTTGCTTCGGCTGAGGCCTCTTTTGGGAGTAAGGTTCTTAAAGCGGTGGTGCCTTCTGTTTAGGTCTGCCTGTCTTGTTCTCCCTCCCTGTTCATTCTGTGTCCTCTAGCTTGGGTATTGGTTCCCACTAGTAATTGAATGACGTTGTGGATGCTTACCTGATACATTTCTTTCTTTCTTTCCGGATATGGAGAGTCCACAAACCCACCCTTTATTAAGACAGTTATTTTTTACTAAACCTCAGGCACCTCTACACCTTTGTGTTATTCCTTTTCCATTTCCCTTCAGTCGAATGACTGGGGATTATGGGTAGGAGAGTGACATTTAACAGCTTTGCTGTGGTGCACTTTGCCTCCTCCTGCTGGCCAGGATTGATATTCCCACTAGTAATTGAATGACATTGTGGACTCTACATATCTTAGGAAAGAAAACAAAATATATGCTTACCTGATAAATGTATTTATTTCCGGATATGGAGCGTCCACAACCCCACCCTTTATTAAGACAGTTATTTTTTACTAAACCTCAGGCACCTCTACACCTTTGTGTTATTCCTTTTCCATTTTCCTTCGTTCAAATGACTGGGGATTATGGGTAGGGGAGTAACATCTAACAGCTTTGCTGTGGTGCTCTTTGCCTCCTCCTGCTGGCCAGGAGTGATATTCCCACTAGTAATTGAATGACGTTGTGGACTCTCCATATCCTGAAAGAAAGAAATTTATCAGGTAAACATAAATTTAGTTTTTTTATTATTACTGTGGTCAGAATGTGTTTCTTAAAGGGTAATCATTTTTAATACAAAAAACGAACCAACAGCGCTGCAGTGAATGTCACACAATTCAAAAAATGTGTAAAAAAATGTGTTTTATTTTTACAATCGTGCTGTGCACAAAAGCTTATAAATAGAGCTTTAACGTTTTTCGCATAGAGTAGTTTAACTGTGAAAACAATCACATAAAACAATTTAAAGGGACAGTCTAGTCAAATTAAACGTTCATGATTTAGATAGGGCACGCAATATTAAACAACTTTCCAATTGACTTTTATAATTAAATATGCTTTGTTCCCTTGGTGGTATTTTTGAAAAGGTAAACCTAGGTAAGCTCAAACTGATTTTAAACCGATAAAAAACGCCTCTTAGCTCAGAGCATTTTGAAATTTTTCACAGTTAGACAGTACTAGTTCATGTGTGTCATATAGATAACATTGTGCTCACTCCCGTGGAGTTATTTAGTAGTCTGCACTGATTGGCTAAACTGTATGTCTGTCAAAAGCACTGAAATAAAGGGGCAGTCTGCAGAGGCTTAGATACAAGTTAGTCACAGAGGTAAAACATATATTAATTTAACTGTGTTGGTTATGCAAAACTGGGGAATGGCTAATAAAGGGATTATCTATCTTCTTAAACAATAAAAATTCTTGTGTAGACTGTCCCTTTAAATGTGGAAACAGTCAAACAAACTGAAACATTTTTCAATATACTAATGGTCAAATAGACTTGAAAAAGTCAAACAGACTGCCATAAATATAGCAGTTTCAAATTCAGCAGTTTGGAATTCAGGTGGGGTAAGAATAAAATCTTAATAATCCCATTGGTTATAATATACTTAACATGTATGCAATCACTAGCTGCTAAAAAGCTAAAAAATAAATAATAAAAAATCTAAGCAAATCGAAGTAAATAAGAGCATGGTAAATAAAAGCAAGCCGCGGCTCACTTGTCTGGCCAGACAATACCTGTAGACTCACAACGCGTTTCTGGGTCATGCCCCTTCATCAGGTGTCTTCATTCTCACCTGAGGTTTCTCTTTACAACAAGATCCATTGTTTTCCATGGGAGACATTTTGCAACTTGCAGGGACAGCTCCTTTTTAATATAATTCCTTGAGGACAGCCCCTGTTAGTGTCAGTGTGGAAAACCACACCCAGCTAACTTTTTAGAATCTGTCCCCAAGTAAGATAAGTGAAATATAATACTAGTACACTATACATCTTTTGAACTTGCTATTGAAAGTAAAGTGTGTGATACATATTTATCACATGTGTTAGCAATGCTTTGGTTTAACATTTAAAAAAACAAAAACAAAAAAACAATCTAGTGTCATCAGTTGCACTTAAAGGGACAGTCAAGTCCAAAATAAACTTTCATGATTCAGATAAGGCATGTAATTTTTAACAACTTTCCAATTTACTTTTATCACCAATTTTGCTTTGTTCTCTTGGTATTCTTAGTTAAAAGCTAAACCTAGGAGATTCATATGCTAATTTCTTAGACCTTGATGGTTGTTTCTGCATTTGACAGTTTTTCACCACTAGGGGGCGTTAGTTCATGTGTTTCATATAGATAACATTGAGATTGAGCTCATGCACGTGAATTTATCGAGGAGTGAGCACTGATTGGCTAAAATGCAAGTCTGTCAAAAGAACTGAAATAAGGGGGAAGTTGCAGAGGCTTAGATACAAGGTAATCACAGGGGTAAAACGTGTATTATTATAACAGTGTTGGTTATGCAAAACTGGGGAATGGGTAATTAAGGGATTATCTATCTTTTAAAACAACAAAAATTCTGGTGTAGACTGTCCCTTTAAATTGTAATTTTGCCCAAAGAGTGCTATATGTCCTCCTATCTACTTTGCCTTATTCATTAGAATAGAAATAAAACCTTTCAGCATAATTTGATTTTGAGTAGACGTCTTCTATGAATGCACCTGGATCTTATTCACTAGCAAGCACTGACTGAGAAAGATTCTTATGTTTTGATTTTTCCCAGGGACCGCTGCATCCTGTTTCTACTTCACAGCAGTGTCTTAGATATTCTATCAAATACTAGTGTCAGCAAGAGATCCCCTAAGAAAAAACAGCTTCCTATTTGTGTATTCTTTTGAGTGTTCGATTGATGCATGAATTTCAAGAAAAGAAAAAAAAGAAAAAGCAACCCTGTGTTTGAAAGTGATTTCTGTCTTTGCATCCATTGGATTTAGACATTAATATCAGTACTTTCCTTTGAGTTACCAACATAAACTATATGCTGTTTTTATAAGAAGACAAAATGATTGCAGAAAATAAATTTAGTTTGCAAAAATGCAAAGTTCCTATATGGAATATTAAAACATTAGTATACTAATACAGGTGTTAAATATGCCACTTTGTCAACGTGATCACAATATCCCTTTCTCAGCAATTTTCTGCTCCTGTGATCACGTTTTTTGTCTCACGCAGAAAACTGCCATTTTTTTAACATGGAGACAAAAAGTTCTTGGCAATCACAATACATTTTCAAGAGACTTTACAACACCTTTTTGAAACCAGTTTTGAACTTTCAAATTCAACACCTCATGGCACTTGATTAAGCCCTTTGGACATCTGTATGTATTCTAGTGCTATTACTATTTGGAAACAATCTATTATATTGCTTACATGCAAAACACTCTTAAATGGCCATATACATGTATAGAGGTATCAATTAATAGTTGGTATAGATTCATTAAAGGTCTATTTATTGTTATTGTATAGTTCATCCACAGTGGCCAGGGCACACATTTACATATCTGTATGAGTATGTGATATTCTGTACAGCTAAGGGGATCTGCAGTAAAGATGAGATCAGGACTCCAACTGTTAGAAATGTAGTGGAGTAATCACTTTCTGTTAAAGGGACAGTCTAGACACAATACATCATTCTGTTTACTTACTGTTACATACCAGTAACTGGTCCCATATCTATAAGCTTCTAAGAAGCACATGAAACATTAAAATATGCATTGTTTGCTAAGAGCCAAAAATGGCTGCCAAGCTCCACCCGCCTATAGCGTGTATATTTTGTTATGATAAGTTTTTCTAATCACGATCGACTTGTGAATATGTTTTACTACTTGCACACACTGATTTCTGCACCTGCAGTTTAAAATAGCTATCTGAAAAATATTAAACATGCACTGCTGAACAGTCAAACAAGAAAACAGCTAACTGGACAAGAATACAGCTTTGGTCGGAGCTTGGTGGCCATTTTTGGCTGCTAACAAACAATGATTATTTAAAGATTTCATGTACTTCTTGTTTGTCTGGTTTGTAACAATAAGTTATAAAGAATAACTATTGGGTCTAGACTGCCCTTTAATGTTTGTTTCTAAGTCACAGTTTCACTGTCATAATTGTCACTATTAGTACAGGCGTCTTCATAACTGGCCTTTAAATTAGGCTTGCGCAATTGTAAACCATCTAATTGCCATTTGTATGTAGGCATGATGGGTATACTGGGCATGTTTACTCAATCACTATGTTGTCACTTCTAATATTTTAAAATTATTGTTTTTTTTTATTTATTGATTTTGAAAGCATATATATTTTTTTCCATTTCACCCCAACTTTTCAGCATTACATTACTATTTATTGTTGTTTTGATTAACTGTCCAAAGTTGTGAGGGACTTTCCTTGATTCTGAGCCCAGGTCTTGCTGAGACAGCCATTGATTTCGTCTTGCCCCACCCATGAACTGCATGGACACACCCACAAACCACCCAGACACCCCCCCCACAATCCCACCCACTATTCATCTTGTGAACCTGCCCCCTCCCAATGCAGTCCCACATACAAAACAGAAATGGCCCCCCGTCAACCTCCTGATACCCAAACACAAATAATGGGAGGTGTGATATAGAGTATCACAATAAAGGTCAAATTATCTGGCAAAGAATAGTATATAATATGTATGGGTGCTCTTATCAAGATAGCAAATAATTATGGTAAAACAAATAAAAGATCAAAAATGAAAAAATTGCCTCTGTAATTGAAGCACAGAAACTGGGGGGAAATCCTTTGTGCTTAAGAGGTTAACATAGAAGACTCAATTGAATTTAAACTATCGCTGCACAACTAGACGTTTTACCCTTGATATTAAGTTCTAATGCTACATAAAACTTGTTCAGATCTGCAATGAATCAATGTGTAATTAAATAGTGAAGGTCGAAATCATGTGTAAATTATCTGTAATTCACTATAACAATTGCCAACCACATTATATTATTACAAATAACCAAAAATATTTTAAATATCCCCATCACTCTGAGAATTAAAATGAACCTGTGTGAATCTCTAGGATAAACAAAAGACTTTAATATCTGCTATGTTACTTTTCAATTGAAGACAGCACCTAAGGGATAATGGTTTTATGTGGTATTTCTTTGTAAAGTATAATCTTATTGTAATAAATGCTTATTAACTATTATACACATTACTATAGCTTATATTTTAAGGAAGATTCAGAAGAGAATGCTTATAATAATTATTTCTCTTCTGTATCTGAACCGCAAGCACTTAAGCTACACGGGATTTGAAAGAACTGAATTATGATTATTTTGCTGTTAAAATATAAAATGACTTAAGTGGAAAATGAACCAATGAAACTTTTTGTAAGTAGCCCTGTTCTCTAAGCTATCCTGGCTCATGATAAGGTGTCTAGCAGTTATTGTTTTTTCATATACAAATTTATGGCCTAGTTTCAAAGTGTTCACAAATAAAATGTATGCAAATGATCTATCCTAGAGATTTCTTTATTATTGAACTAAACACAAAAATAAATGTAGGGGCGGAGCTACTGGGTGAAGAGAGTAATCTCATGGAAAAAAAGCTCCAGTGTAATATTTGTAGAGTATAGCCCGGTATTGGTAATTGAGGACTAATTTGAAGAATCTGCAGAGAAGGTGACTCTTGTTGGTCTGGGTACATTATTAAAATGGGGACCTGCTTTGAGTACCCAGGAGCAGTCACTAACTTCTAGAGGCCTAACAGTTAAAGCACTGAGTGCTACGTAGCAGACGTTTCTCCTAATATTTCACACAGAGCAGAAGCACTGGCATTGCTTTAGGGTGATCCTTCTTCAGTTGGGCTGGTGGCATTTTTAAGAATATTTGCAGCTGCTCTCTGTAGTGGCATGAAACCGCCGTTTCATTACTACATAACAAGAAGCAGGCCACATCAAGGCTAGTAAGTTCTATTTACTACTATTGGGACTTGCAGTATATTGCCAAGAGGGGTGAATTTTTGAGTTCTCTGAGTTGTGCAGTCTCATCACAGCCTCATCGCAGGTGGGCAAAGGAGTAAAGCACACCAAACGTTCTAGACCTGGACATAAAATATCAGATAATATCTAGACTGCTAGTGCAGATGCTTCACCCTCTACATACAGAGAATAAGAACTTTAGTAATTGTGGCTTAATTCTCTCTCATTCTGTGGAGCTAGATATTGTATTTTAAGTCTATCTTTGATTAGTATCTGTTATTTAATTTAAATGTTCGCTCTAGAAAGGTAGCATTGACAAACTTTGCTATAGTATATAGAGCACCTGAACAACCTTGTTATAGCATATAGAGGACCTGTGATCATATTATTATAAGCAGTCGTTACAAATTCTTTTATTTTTTCTATCTTATTGGAGCTCTTTTACCAACAATATTTATACTGTTTACCTATTATTATGTTTGTCCGTGCTTAGGTACAATACTGTTAATTAATAACTTTTATTTCTTCCAACTCCAATATTCAGTGTTTGAATATGTGAAACTCTTTTGATTGTGCGGGTGGCATCCAGTCCTTGAAGAGAATGTGAGATCTCAACAAGTTCAGGTATACGTTTTACATTATGTTCCTAACATATTTATATATAAAAATTTTAAATGATAATAGATGTAATATCACACAATGTTACAGGCATCAACTCTAATATTAAGAGGAATAAAGGCATTCTAGAATATAGAGCCCTTAAAGCCTATATTGTCCTACAACAGTAGACTCATTTCACAGATGAACATACCTCTAAATACTGGGACACAGCTTCCCCATTACAATTTCATGCTTCAAGCAATACAAATTAAATATGAAGTCTCAGTTCTTAGTAATTCACAAGTTATTATTAATTTCGAAGAAATTATTAAGGATATGGATTATTTAATTATAAGAGGTAAAATGCAAGGTATTCCTGTTATAATAGCAAACATTTATGCACAAAATGATAATCCTATTCCATTTATGGCCAACCTAAGCAAGACACGCTGTGGAACAGGTATAGGCTAATTGTTGGGGGGGATTTTAATATGACTCTTAATCGAGAATTATACAGTTCTCAAGGTTTGTAAAATCAAGTTGTACCTACCATACTGTGTCCTGCATCTCATGACATGGTGTCAGAAGTACGTACCTGCTCATCTGTTTCCTGATTAATGACGATGTTGAAATTCACTCTCCCTGAGCCTTTTGATTTCTCCCAGCCTGCAGCATGGCCCACATGGCGACAGCGGATTGCTTCCAAGCTGGACAAGGAGAGTGGTGAAGTACAAGTTAATAATCTTCTGTACTCCAAGGGTGAAAGATGTGGAGCTGGTGTATAATGCTTTTACATTCCAAGAAGGGGAAGAATTAGATTTTTAGATAAATATGAATAAACTCAGTGCCCATTTTGTGCCTAAAAGAAATGTGATTCATGAGAGTGCCTGTTTCCACAAATGCGTCCATCGAGTCATTTGTGCACAGCTTGTATGAATTAGCAGAGTTCTTTAAGTTTGGAGCTGCTAAGGAAGAGCAAATCAGAGACAGAATAGTTATAAGAATTGCAGATTCTTAGGTCTCATTGAAGTTACAGTTGGAGGCTGAATTGACTCTAGATAAGGCTATTAGTACTGCCCGCCAGAGTGAACTGTTGAAGAAGCAAAGTGCTGATATGAGGTCTGAGAGTGTTGTTGATGAAGTACAGCGGTTCAGGAGAGCTGCAGGCGACAGGCAAAGTATGAGTGGTAGACTGAGGGCAGCAGACTCGTTGCACGTGGTGTAACCGTACCCATGAAGCAAATGTTATATGCCCTGCTAGAGACAAGAGGTGCAGGAAGTGTAACCGGATGTGCCATTTTGAAGTGGTGTGTAAAACTGAATCTATTAAAGAGATGCAGGTGGACAGTGACCAAGAAACCCAAGAGGTGTCCTTTGTAGGGTCTGTTGTAGAACAGCCTGGTTCAGATGAAGATTGGCAGGTTATACTCACAGTGATGGGAGCCCGGTTTGCCTTTAAGATTGACACAGGAGCAGACATTACAAGATTAGAAGGTGACGGTCTAGCGGCGCTAACTTGGGGACCTAGGCTCCTACAGGTAATGGGTCTCTAGTTACCCATAGATAGGTTATGAACAGACCGGTGATATGTGTAAGGAGCGCCTAAAATAAAGGCCAGGTCAAGTAAAATTCAATATGATGAAAAGTCTAACAGCAATGTGCTAGAATTTATTAAAATTAAAATTGTAATGTCAGATATATTTAATAGTGCATGGATCCATAGTACTGGCTAAAAAACAATGCACAATATAAGCTAATACAAAATAGGCTAATACAAAAATGCAATTGAATTAAGGAAAAATACAGGCAATGTGAGACAGGATAAAATATAAGATAAAATTCAGAACATAAAAACAAGTATGATTATGAGCAAAATTGTCTGTGATATGGCCCTTGGGGGCAAAGGGCACAATAGATAATGTCAGAAAAAATGTTATATTATGTGTCCAAAAAGAGAGATGTTAAGTGACAATCCAATCAGTGAAATCCAAAGAAAAATTAAAATCCAAAGAAATTCCAAAAACAGTGTAAATGGGGTCTGTGTATATAACTGAAAAAAGGATAAGTGATTCCTAGTGTTCCAAATTAAGGTGATCCAAAATATGTCAAAAATGTTCCTAGTGTTCCAAAATAGGTGATCCAACTAATCCAAAAAGGAGGGGATGAATCCTCCAAAATGAGGAAAAAATAAAACAAAACTGAAGCAAAATACTGAGCTGTGATCAACTCCAAGATGGTGTAAAGTGCCAAAAAGTATAAAAATATATATATAAAAATACCAAAATACCAAACAGTAATAGAAGTAGAAATATCAAAAAAGAAAAAATGGGAAAAATTAAAAATCAGTAATAGATGATGATGACCAATGTAGATAAAATGAATAATAAACAAATAACTTCATAACCTGTGAAAAAAAGAAAAGGTACAACATAGAGCAGTATTGTTTACAATAAACTCTAGATAATAAGAATATAGCGCACCATATATGCCAACGCGTTTCGGCCCACCAATAGGGCCTTTTTCAAGACTGATATATGGTAGGTGAGGATGCTACTTATATACCTAAATATCTGTACATAATGGCGCCAAATTTGCCGAAAATTGCGCCAAAAATGGTGACCCCATGAACCGGAAATGGTTGCTGTAACCGGATATGGGGATGTACCCTAATATCCCCTGAATGTTCTATGCATTACTATTGTGTTCCTATGATTAGTGCTATTATATACATGTCACTTTAAATATAAAACGTTGGTTGCTTGTGTCCTTATTATTAAGTTCATTTGTGGCCATTAGATGTCATATCGTACCCTTACCGCTAGTATCTATGAAACCGGAAGTGCGGTGTCAACGCTGAACCGGAACTGGGCAGAAACCGGAAGTCTATTGGTTTCGCCGATACCGGAAGTGGGGGTAAAAACCGGATGTGGTCATATTGTTGATACATCCGGATTGGATTTGGTAATTAGAGGGTAGAAGGGCAGTAGGTTGACCAGAATTGGAGTGTCAGAGGGTCCGGGAGTGATAGTTTCATTTTGAATGCGATATGAGTAGTCGCTTGAAGGGATATTATACTTCTGCAAGCTTATGCTCTCATTATAGCCTGTGATGTGTAATGGGCTCTCATATATTAAAACAAAAGTGTATATATATAAAATGTATTTGTAATTGCTTGAAGTGATAGTATACTTCTGCAAGCTTATGCTCTCATTATAGCCTGTGACGTTTAACTGGCTATCATATATTAAAACAAAAGTGTATATATATAAAATGTATATATATACAATGTATATGTGAATATAGAGAATCAGTTCATATATAACCTATGCAATTGTGAATAAAGGAATATTAATAATTTGTGATCATATGTTAAAAAAGTTAAAAACTTTAAAAACTTTCCAAATATAAGTCATATAAAAAACTCTGGCTTAAGGGGGGGAAGTACATATACCAAGAGGGGTTATCAGAAGTTAGAGACTTTAGGTAATTTTGGTCTATCGAAATTGTATATTAGGAAGATTATTATTTACTGATTAATTGGGGATTTTGTTCGAGGTACCACAAGTGCCTCTCCCGAGGGACTTGTGACTCGGATAAGGAGAACCCTACTCTGAGTGTGACCTCAGAGTAGTGTTAATATATCACCAAAAGTGGGTAACATAGGTGTATCATAAAACTGGTGACGTATATTGTCCCTTTTTGTACTAAATCGACATAGAGTATATCAGGATGTGTCCATAATATATCTTCCTAGACCTATAAAAGGTTTAAAAAAATTTAAAAAGTTTTTAGCTGTTGTCCATAATTCCAGACTGCTAGACAGGAAGAGATATGGATATAGAAGGGGAAATCAAAACATCAATAGAAATGGGTAGAAATTGATAAAAATTGATAAGAATTGATAAAAGTTTAGTCAAAATTGTGCATGTGAGCATGGTTCAAAGATAGCCTATCTGCTAACTGATGATTCTAGAGGTTTATTTAGTCACTTATGTATATTCGTATTAGTGACCCAGTAACTATTAGGTGGAGGTGTGTTAAATTTCATATGATATATCTTGTGATATATGTCTAATTGGTAATTGTAAAAAGACTAAGTGGAAACTGATAGGGACCGGCTAATAGGAGAAATATCCAGGTAGGGATGAATGTCTTTATCTTACAGGGATATGATGATGTATCCAAAGTCTGTTATATCCGGTTTAATAAATTAATTTATTTTAGATTTAATAGGTGTGACAGGTCTTCTTTATTATTGAGGCCCTTTGGGTAAAGACAGTCCATTTCATAGATCCATTTGGATTCTGTTATGAGTAGTTTTTTCTCGTAATCACCACCTCTCCAATTGGGTTTCACCAATTGTATCCCATAGTAACTTAGATCTTTGAGGTTACTACTATGGTGAATGGTGAAATGTCTGTACATGGCGGTTTCTGTACTCCCGTGTTCAACTTGTAAAATGTGTTCTCTTATTCTGTCTCTCAATAACCTTGAAGTCTGACCTACATATTGCAGTCCACAGCTGCATTGGACTATGTATATGACCCCTTTATTGTTACATCTTATGAGGTCTTTGATTTGGTGTTCCGTCCCTGAATTGTTAGATTTAAATTTGTTGATCTTGAGACCTCTCTTGCATGCTTTGCAGCTTATGCACGGATAAAAACCTTTAACTTTGTTGCCAAATACATCTTGGATTCCCATAGACCCTGATCGTGGGATACTTGGTGACAGCATATTTTTTAAATTGTCTGATCTTCTATAGATGAATTTGGGTTTATTCTCTAGTGTTTCTCCTATTGTATCATCATTTTTCAATAGTGGCCAGTTCTTCTCAATGATCTTCTCTATTAGATGACGATTTTCACTGTATTGTGTGATGAATGCTACATCGATGGAGTTCTTATCATCCATAGTTTTGATCCTCTTGTCCTTATATTGAAGAAGTTTCTTGCGATCTCTTTTCCTGATTTCCTCGATATCTCTGTCTATTTTCTCTTCTTCATAGCCTCTTTCTAGGAAGCGAGCTTTGATAGTCTCAGCTTGTTTTTCCCATAGTTCAGGGTCAGAGCAGTTCTTCTTGAGTCTAAGTAGCTGGCCCTTGGGGATGTTCTGTTTCCACTTAGTGTGATGGCAGCTATTGATGTGTATATAGTTACTGCAATCGACAGGTTTAAAATATGTCGAAGTCTTTATTTTGTTGTCTTCAACTGTAATCCTTAGATCCAAGAATGTAATCTCTGAGCTGCTTATTTCGTAGGTAAATTGGAGGTTGTGGATATTATTGTTCATAACTCCAATGGTGTGTTCCAAATCTTCTCTCGTACCCTTCCATATCATTAAGATGTCGTCTATGTATCGATGGTAGGAGACCAGGTCCGCGCCCGCTGGACATGATTCCCAGAAGATCAATTCCAATTTTCCCATATATAGGTTGGCATAGCTGGGCGCGAACCTGGTCCCCATGGCTGTACCGCACAGTTGTTTGTAAAAGGTGCCATTGTAATTAAAGTAATTGTGCGTTAAGATATAAGATATCCCATCGAGAATGAATTGCCTCTGATTATCTGGAAGGTTTATGTCTTTGTTGAGAAAATACTCCACCGCCTCTACACCTCCTTCATGTGGTATGCTGGTGTAGAGGGAGGCCACATCACAGGTGACCAATAGGTACCCTTCTTCCCAACTGATGTTGTCCAGAATGTTCAGTACCTGTGTGGAATCACGTATGTAGGAAGGTAGAGTTATGACGTATTTCTGTAGGTTCTTGTCTAGATATTCTGATAGGTTACTTGACAAAGAACCGATGCCAGAGATGATAGGTCTACCTGGTGGTTGATGGAGTGACTTGTGGATCTTGGGTAAGTAATAAAATACCGGAGTGATGGGAAATTTGATTCCTATGTATCGGAATTCTTTGTTGTTTAATATCCCCTTCTCATGAGCGTCTCCCAAGATTCGATCAATCTCTTCCTTGAACTGAGCCACAGGATTGTGTCTCAGGACTTCATACGTATCTTGATCAGACAATATCCTTGTACACTCTGCATCGTAGTCTACTTTATCCAAGACTACAATGCCCCCTCCCTTATCCGCAGGTTTGATCACAAGATCTTTGTTCTTCTCCAAGGTTCTGATGGTATGGATTCGGTTTCTAGATAGGTTATGTTTGTGTTTGGTCAACTTGCTGTGACTAATATTTTTCAGTTCGTTGCACACTATAGTTTCAAATGCCTCAATCGCGCTTCCTTTACTTGCTGTCGGATAACATGTGGATTTGGGCTTGAGATCTGTGTGTTGATATTGGTTGATATTATACTGTGTGTCGTTCATGGGTCCTCTCTGTTGGTATTCCAGAGGTGACCTCATGAAATGTCGTTTTAACATTAATTTCCTCACAAATTCCTTAACGTTAATAAACGTCTCAAATTTGTTGAGACCCTTTGAGGGGGCAAATGAGAGCCCATAGTTCAGGATCGACTTCTCCTGTTCCGATAAAGTAGTAGAACTGAGGTTATATATCCCTTTGAACGTACTGTTTGCATCCGTCGTTGTAGTATCTCCCTGTGTCTTGTTGCCATTCACTCTTTTTCCGCTTCTCTTCCCTCTATGGTTTTTCTTTTTTCGTTTGGGATCTGAGGGTTGTTTTCTGATGTAGATCTAAAAAATGATTCCTGGAATTAGAGGCTGTGGGGCTATCATCCGAGTCCTTGAAGCCTACTCTGTTAGTGATGTTCTTATTGCCTTGTAGACGTTCTATCCGTGGGGTTTGCCAATCAATGGGTTCATCTTGAGGTGCTGTGTTCCTGGTATTTGATGCATCCCTCTGATACTTTGGGTCTTGATTGTGGAAATAGTGGTTTTGATTGTCATTGAACCTTGCCTCTTGTTCACCATTCCATGAGTGGTGTTGGTATCTGTTTCCATAAGTAGGTCTTTCATTCCTATTCCATCTTGGAGATTGATTGAACCTTTGGGTGGGTCTGTAGTAATGGTTCCATCTTGGGGACTGGTTGTATCCATAAGTGGACCTATTCCCTTGATTCCATCTTGGGGGTTGGAAGTTATCTCTTCGGTGGTAGGGTCTTTCATAGTTGGAATGAAAATGGTCCCTATTTGGTCTTCCTTCATAGTTCTGTTGATAGTATTCCCTATTCTGTTGTCTCCTCCTATAATGGGGGTGGTTGTTTCTATTCTCCTCCCAGTGGTCTCTTATTCTATTTTGACGGTTGGTGTTCCATGGACTTCTATTCGGGTGTCTATTCAGATTCTGATTTTGTCCATCTGAACCCACACTGTGATGTGTGAAAAATGGTCTGCCTTTAAGATTGACACAGGAGCAGACATTACAGTCATGTCCCTTGCAGCATTTATGAAACTGCCTCGACAACCCCAGGTTGAAAAAGTCATGACAAAAGTTCACAGTCCGGGAGGCCTCATTGATTGTGCTGGAAAATTTATCGCTAGCTGTGAATACAAGCAGAACAAATTCACCATGTGGGTAAATGTAATCAGAGGGCAGTGTGTTAACAACTTATTGAGCCAGAAAGCAGCCTGTAGTCTGGGCCTCGTTGCCAGGGTAAATGAGATCACGGAAGACATGTTTGGTAAATTGTGCCTGTTAAACTGTGAGCCAGTCTGAATATCACTTAAAGTTGATGCAGTCCCATACAGTATTACTACTCCTCATAGGATTTCATTCCCACTCATGCCTCAGGTGGAGACGGAACTTCTGTGAATGAAGAACCTAGGAGCTATTGAACTAGTGGCTGAAGTCACTGTCTGTTGTGCTGCTATTGTGCCCATTGCAAAGAACAATAGGAAGGTACACATATGCATAGATTTAAAACAGCTGATTGAGGCTGTGAAAAGGGAGAGATATGTGCTGCCGAAACTTCAAGACATAGCTCCGAAATTGTCTGGACCAAAATTATTTTCTACACTTGATGCTTCCAGCGGATTCTGGCAGATACTTCTAGACTCGAAGAGCTGCAAACTTACCACCTTCATTTCACCGGTAGGTCGGTTTTGCTTTTGCAGACTCCCCTTTGGGATATCCTCTGCCCCTGAAATTTTTCAAAGAGAAATAAGTTCCCTCCTGAGGGATCACAAAGGTACTGTAGTTGTTATGTATGATATCTTGGTGTATGGGTTCACCCTGGAAGAACACAATCAGCGGCTGAGCTGTGTGCTGTAGACCATCAAAGAGTCTGGGCTAAAATTGAATAAAGAAAAATTTAATTTTAGAAAAATTATGTTACTTTGGACACATCATTAGTAGAGATGGTATCAAGCCAGACTCTAGTAAAGTCCTTGCTATTGAGCAAATGAAAAGACTTTAGACATACACGAGCTGATACAAGTATTGGGCCTTGTGAATTATGTGGGCAAGTTCCTACCAGACTTGTCCTTAGTGTTACACCCCGTCATTGAATTGTTAAAAAAAGATGTTGCCTGGGTCTGGGGACCACCACAAGAAGAGGCCTTTGTACAGGTCAAGTCCATGTTGGGTTCCCCCCGGCGCTGGGGTTCTATGAACCTTCACAAAAGGCTGTGGTTAGTGCTGATCCAAGCAGTTATGGGTTTGGAGCCGCTCTCCTGCAGTTAAATGACAATAAACTACAGTCCATTGCTTACTGCTCCTGTACACTGACTGCAGTAGAATTAAAATACGCCCAAATTGAGAAAGAATGTTTGGCTGCAGTTTGGGCCTGTGAGCGCTTCCAACGTTATCTAGTGGGTCTGGAGAAGTTCAGTTTGGAAACCGACCATAAACCATTGGTTCCTTTAATTAATTCCAATAAAATTAACAAGACACCCCTAAGATGTCAGAGACTTCTGATGAGGCTGCTCAGGTTCAATGTTCAGGCAGTGCATGTGCCAGGGAAACAACTAGAAGTGGCAGATACACTTTCCAGGCTCCCATTGGCTGCTGCTGAAGAGTCCTCGACTGAGTCAGATGGGAAAGTGTACGTGGATTCAGTTCTGGCATCTATATCCATCTCTTTGAGGAAGTTAGAGCAGATAAGACGGGAGACACGTCTTGACACAGATCTTCAGGAAGTAATAAAGTATATAAAGGGAGGTTGGCTCAAGAGCCGGGCAGCCTGGATGTCCTTGCACTCTTACCAGTCAGAGAGGGAACAGCTCTCAGAGTTGGACGGTTTAGTGCTGTTTCAAGACGCCATTGTCATACCTGTCAGCATGCGGCAGGAAATGCTAAGCAGAATTCACGAGGGCGACATGGGCATTACAAAGTGCAGAAAAATGGCAGCTATGGTGGTGTGGTTGCCTGGGATCATTACCAACATTGCAGGATATGTTTCAAAATGTGCCTTTTGCTTGGAACGTCAGCCCACTCAAAGGAGAGAGCCCTTAATTTCCACTCCACTGCCTGCAGGCCCTTGGCAGAAGATTTCTGAAGATCTATGCAAACTCTATGGGAAGAAATACTTGGTTGTGATCGACTACTATTCCAGGTGTCTTGAGATTGCACCCATAAGTGAGACTACTAGTCTAGCTGTCATCACTTGCCTTAAAAGTTTGTTAACACAGTGGAGCATACCGAGGGAGCTAGTAAGTGATAACGGGGTTCAGTTTGCTTCAGTGGAGTTCAGTTCCTTCAGCAGTGAATACAATTTAATTAATTCTACTTCAAGTCCGCATTATCCGCAGGCCAATAGAATGGCCGAGAGGGCAGTTCAAACCACTAAGTTCATTTTAAAGCAATCTGAGCCCTACCTTGCTCTCCTAGCTTATAGGGTGACTCCTATTCAAGCCACAGGTTATAGCCTGGCACAGCTGATGCTAGGACGACAGATGCACACCACACTATCTTCTGTGGATGAGTTTGTTAGCCCCCCATTCCGCGAAATGGGGCAACTGATTCTTTTTCGACAGAAGACACTCTGTCAGGTCTTTGCAGGAGCTGAACATTGGCCAGAGTGTCAGAGTTAAACTGGATGATGAAAAGTAATGAAAGACACCAACTACTGTAATGGAATGCTCCCCAGAACCAAGGTTATATGTAGTCCTTACTGAGGGAGAGACTGTCACACGCCGAAATAGAAGACATCTTTAGACAGTACCTGAGGGTTTAGGAGTGGGATCTTCGGAGCCACAGTCAATGGGATCCCCTATTATAAGAGGGTACCTTCCCCACAGTAAGACCACAGTGGGGATACTTAGGATGTTCAGTTACCTACCACTGCATCGGCAGATGGTCCTTGTAAAATGACATCAAGTGGAAAGGTTGTGAAACTTCAGGTCCGCTACCGAGATTAGCATTGTAGTTAGAGCAGTGTCCAGAAGAATGGGAAGAATAATCCCATCATCACTGTGGACTAGGGTAGTCTACCCCGATGTCCAAGAGAGGATTGCATTTTTGTTTTATATATATATATATATATATATATATATATATATATATATATATATATATATATATATATGTGTGTGTTCTTTTATACATTGTTATCTGTTGTATCTAGAAAAAAAAATATGTTTTGTTCTTTGAAAAAGGGGGAGATGTGATAACAGTGGGAATGTGATGTCACAGGAAGGGGCATGGCCTAGTGCCGGTTCAACCTGTGTCACAGTAACTAAGCTGGATGTAATATGAACAGTCTGTTAATCCTATGCTCCTCAATATAAAAAGGTTCATGTAAAAAAAACTAGGAAGCAATCACAGAAATTATTAGGAGACTTGCACCACACATATACACGAATAGATTGTATTTTGGTTAGCCAATTACTCCTACCTTTCACCTCTGATGCTCACATTATTCCTTGCATGTGGTCGGATCACTCTATGGTTTCCCTCATCATCACTGGGATAATTATCCAAATAGACATAGACCTTGGACCTTCAACCCGCATCAGCTTAAAGATGCACTATTAGCAAAACAGTTGTAAGACCATAGTCTTTGCTTTGTTAGCAGAATATAAAAACTACACTGATAATCCTCTTCATGAATGAGGAGCTCTTAAGGCATACATCAGAGTCATACTTATTAAAGAACCTTCTAAACAAATACAAGTGAAAAATGAATATTTAAGGCTCTCTAAGAAGCTATAGTGAGAGAAGCATAGGAGAGAAGATAGGGCCCCCCTGCTTACTAGTCTAATAGTAAAACAGGCTGAACTAGATAATCTTCTTACAGAAGAGGCAGTGCGCTCTATTAAACTAATAGAAGCAAATTATTTAATTTTTACCAATAAATCTGATAGGTTATTAGTTAGAAAAATAAGGGATATTACGATGTATGTTTCTATTCCACTGCTCCAACGTGCTAATGGGTCCATAACAAATCATTCTCAGCTAATGAATTTGCACAATTTTATGATCAACTATACAATCTTCCTAAACCCCTAACCCCGGCCAAACAATCCAAACTTACAGCCCAATTCTTAAAGTGATGGTACACTCTCATCTTTATAAAAACAGATCTGCAATGTTAGTGGTATTTTAGATGTAGTTTTAATTATCAGTTGTAATGAAGTTGTGATATAACTAACTTTTTAATATAGATATGAAATTCAAATACCCTGTTCAAATAAAGTTAATTTTACTGTGAGCTAAAGGTTTGAATTGTTCTCCAGTCAGCGCTCTGGCTACAACAATAGTGCCATATAGTGAGAGGGTTGACTAGACAACAATTGGATGGAGGAGCGTGCAGTATTTGAATTTCCTATCTATATTAAAAAGTAATTTATAGTGCATGTTTGTTACAACAGATGAATGAAACTCCACCTAAAATATCACTAACATTCTGTTTTTATAAAATGAAGTTTTATCTTCCCTTAAGTCTACAAAGAATAGCAAGGCCACGGGTCCTGATGGTTTTTCTGGACCATTGAAAATAAAAAAAATCTGACGTTCTAGCGACTCCTTTAGCAGTTTGACAGAAGGTATTTCTGTCAAGCGCAGAAATACCTTCAGAATTACTATTAGCTTTAATTTCTGTTATTCCTAAACCAGGCAAAACTTGTTCTAAAAATTTGACTAAGAGACTTTATGATATTGTTTCCAAGTTAGTAAATCTCGACCACGGGCTAGATTTTGAGTGGAAGCGCAAACGTTTGATTGCCAGCAATAAGGGGGGGGGGGGGTCAGATATATGTAGAAATATCTATTTATCAATAAATGGAATATATTCTTCTATGTGAAGTATATTGTAACATATTAACATAGTAGATGAGGTTGAAAAAAGTTTGAAGTCCATAGAAGTCCATAGAGTTCAACCTATACAAATCTAATATACTTATACTTACTCTTGAGTTTAAATTAATCCCTTTAAAAAGGTGACCCATTTAACAAAAGCAATCATATCCCTGAATTCTGTTTCTAGCCATAAATGTATCTAAACAATTTATAAATGTATCTAAGGTATTGGCATTTACTACCTCCTTTGGTAATGAGTTCCATAATTTTATTGCTCTTTCAGTGAAAAAAACTCTTTCGTTGCAGAAGATTAAATATACTTTCCTTCAGCCTTAAATTGTGACCTCTTGTCACAAACAATTTTCTTAAAATAAATAAAGCTCCTGCCATCTCTGTATATGGGCCTTGAATATACTTTTATAAAGTAATCATGTAACCTCAAAAGTGCCTTTTTTGGAATGTGAAATATTCATATTTTCATCTCTGGTTAGCACACATAAGAATATGCGATAGGGTTTGCGCAAGAGTGTTTTTTTCCACTTTTTTTTCTCCATTGACTTCTATGGGGCAATACATGAACACACACATGACATTTTTTTGTGCTCATCAGGTTACTGCGCCAACAAAAGCAGTCTACTTTTAACTCATAATTCAAGCGCAATCCGATGAGCAGAAAAAAAAAATACTTCTAGCGCAGTTAACATTCGAGCAAGTGCGTTAATCAGCGCTCCACTTGTAATCTGGCCCCAAGTAGGATTCATTAAAAATAGAGAGGCTCCTGATAATGGAAGGAGAATAATAGATAAATATACACATATAAATACATAAATATATAAGTATATATTTCAATTTTCTGCCTATTGCTACGTGACATAAACTTATTTTGGGTGAAGATTTTTTTTTTATTTCACTATTTGTGTAATATACATTTAAATTCCATATAATCTGGTACTGAAAACATCTGAGCATGTGTGAATTAAAATATGAACAATATATTATCTACACCTTCTTAAATAAAAATATATTTGCACAAGCTCCATTAAAATTAAGGGATGCTCTTTTTCTTGAACGTGTTGTTTTTAATGCAGTTCAAATATAAATATATACAGTATATACATATATATATATATATATATATTTTTTTTTTTTTTATTTTTTTTTTAATTATTTATATTTTAATGTGGGTAATCTGTTTTTTTCTTTCTAAATACAATTATTGAGACGTCTTGGTCTCTTTCCGCCTGGTCTTTCACTATTTCTGGATTACCCAACAATACAAAAGATATTGTTCATTACACTGGAGATGAAGCTTCTATGCAAATTGGTCTTGGATTTCCCTCTAGAACATTTGTACTCATATTAACACCCCTCTTGTAGTTGCCTGAGAGGTATCGTTTAGTAGTATTGAGTTTTCATGTTAGGATTCAAGGTACGGTGAATGATCTATGCAGAGTGCACCAGTAAATGTGTTAACCTTAGGAATTTAATAAGAGGTATTGGCCTATCTATAATATATATTAGTCTTATCACACTCAGAAACCATGGCTGTAAGGAATGTTATATCACAAAAGATTTTTCTTTTATATAATGGACTGTAATGGACTTTGTTGCTAAACTTTTCTTTGAGAGTATTTTAACATGTCCTTTTGTACCCTTTTTTCTTATTTTCTTTATTATAAAGTTGATTACAATGTAGTAATGATACTGAGAAAACAAAAACAAATCTATGCTAGAAGATATATCTTCATGACATATTTCATGAAGCTAGGACAGTAATTGGGGCTGAGGTATTTTCTAAAAAAAAAAAACAACAAACAAAAAAAACCTCCTCACTTTATTCACATCCTAATAACTCAAATGTACTAAACCAATTTGTTTAAAAATTCAGCATCTGTAGTAAGTGCCTCTCCTAACCACAATACCAAATTGTAGCTAGATTCATCTATTCTTGGCCCTCATTTCAATCCACCAGTATCCAGTATATGCAACTATCATTCTAATGTATTAGAAAAACCTCTGCTTTCATTAGCTTAACGTTTGAATAAAACATACAATATCACAGGAAAACTGAAGTAAACAACCGAAAACAAAAAAATGCTGTTTCGTAGGGTTTTCACAGACCTTTGAGGAAGTAAAATGTACACAGTCAAATTGAAAGATAAACATTATAGCTAATAAATAAAGTACAGGAAATAACTGTGTAATGCAGTAATTGTATCAGTTTAAGTGTATTTATCATTGTTATATATCTTAAATAGCCAAGTTTAAAAGTATGATTTAATCTATATTTAGTTGTTTTTTTTAAAATAAACCAGATGAAATCATGTTTATTAATATATAAAGTAAGTATACAAAGAAATCATCATTTATAAAAAGCTATGAGAATAGTAAACAAAATATGTTGCTTTAAACAGGCAAACATTTGTTTTCAATCGGTGACGGCTGCTGATACTGTGAAAAACTGCTTAAAAAGTGTTTTCCATTGGATTGAAATATTGCTGTTAAATTGACCCTTACAAGGTGTTATGCTTTCAAAACATTTGTAATGAATTGGTTGTTTTTTTTTGGACTTTCTAATGAATTGGAATTATACTGAAGTCTAATGCAATTGTTTGAAACAACCTTAAACCGGCAGAATTTATGATTTCTTGGCCATTTTTCAGAGAATATGAATGATAACACAAAAACTTTTCTTTCACTCATGGTTAGTGTTTGGCTGAGTGCTGCACTGACGTTTGTGGATTCTGAGTCATGGGGAAAGAAAAAGAATTGTCAAAGGATCTGTGGGAAAAAGGTAGTTGAACTGTATAAAACAGGAAAGGGATATAAAAAGATATCCAAGGAATTGAGAATGCAAATCAGCAGTGTTCAAACTATAATCAAGAAGTGGAAAATGAGGCGTTCTGTTTGATAACATACTGCATTCATCTTGCCATCAATTCTGACCACATTTCCTGTGCCTTTGTAGCTCACACATCCCCAAAACATCAGCGATCCACCTCCATGTTTCACAGTAGGAATGGTGTACCTTTCATCATAGGCCTTGTTGACTCCTCTCCAAATGTAGCGTTTATGGTTGTGACCAAAAAGCTAAATTTTGGTCTCATCACTCCAAATGACTTTGTGCCAGAAGGTTTGAGGCTTGTCTCTGTGCTGTTTGGCGTATTGTAAGCAGGATATTTTGTGGCATTTGCATAGTAATGGCTTTCTTCTGGCAACTCAACCATGCAGTCCATCTTTCTTCAAGTGCCTCCTTATTGTGCATCTTGAAACAGCCACACCACATGTCCTGTATTTAACCTGAAGTTATTTGTGGGTTTGTCTTTGCATCCCAAACAATTTTCCTGTCAGTTGTGGCTGAAATTCTTGTTGGTCTACCTGACCGTGGTTTGGTTTCAACAGAACCCCTCAGTTTCTACTTCTTTATTAGAGTTTGAACACTGCTGATTTGCATTTTCAGTTCCTTGGATATCTTTTTATATCCCTTTCCTGTTTTATACAGCCAGTTCAATTACCTTTTCCCGCAGATCCTTTGACAATTCTTTTGCTTTCCCCATGACTCAGAATCCAGAATTGTCAGTGCAGCACTGGATGAAAAATGCAAGGGTCTGTCAGGAGTCCAGAAACCCATTGACCTTTTTTGCACACACACTAATTACAAGCAAACAAATCACAGGCGAGGATGGTTACCTTTAATAGCCATTCAACCCCCTTTGTGTCAACTTGTGTGCATGTTATCAGGTCAAAATCACCAGTGTATGTAAACTTTTGATCAGGGTCATTTGGGTAGTTTCTGTTGTCATTATGATTTAAAAAGAGTAAACACAGTTGATTGGTAATAAATGGCTTCAGCCAAACACTAACCACGAGTGAAAGAAACATTTTTGTGTTATCATTCATATTCTCTGAAAAATGGCCAAGAAATCATAAATTCTGCCAGGGTATGTAAACTTATGAGCACAACTGTATATATTTTTAACCCTTGGATTTTTAAATAAACATTTGAGATCATTTCCTGTAAACGGTAAATTCATGTAGTGGATATTGCTTTGAAAAATAAAATAGTTCCTTCTTTGGATCTTTCATACTCACTTTATGATTATGTATATGTTTCATGGTCTGTAGAATTGACTAACTCTATCCAGTTTATGTGAGGACAAACATAGTTGGCAGAATGCCAAAATATCTAGTCTAAATTGGAATAAAAACAAATAAAAAAAGATTCTTATTATATACATTTGCAAATGTGTAAGGAAATAATAGAGTTTATCAAGTGAGAATACCCTGTTCTTGGTTTGTTAAGTCTATTCAGACGAAAGAAATTGAAAGTATTTTTCTGTGTTCTTAATTTTTTTCAGATGTCAACTGCAGGCAAATGGAAAAAAGGGAATTCATAATGAGTTCAGAAAGAAAAAATACAATCCAGAAATAACCAAACAAGTTGTTTGAGGATTTAAATACTGTATTGTGCACTTGAATACAAAAAATAGATTAATTACATTTTACTTTAAAATGATTATATCCGAAGAAAAAAAAATTGAGATTTTTTACATGGAAAAAAATAAAAATTTAAGATTAATATCAAAAGATACAAACATCTGGAACATATGAAATATCTTATTGTATTTTTTACTATTCTTCATTCTAATCTAAAAAATTCAAGAAAGTTAAAATGGTCATTTATTACGAACTTATCTAAATTGTACTTAAAATATCTCAAGAATGCCACAAATTGTCATAGCATCGATTCCTTTTGTAAAGCATAAGAGTTAGATTTATATATAGGAAGGATTCATATTTATATATAGACAGGTTTAAGAAAAGAAAAAAAAAATGTATTATACCTGCATTAAGCCAGTAGGCGATTAAAGATGACTTTTATATAATGTAGTTTTAAACTTTAAAAAATTAATTATGCATTTTATTATGGGCTAGATTACAAATGGTGCACTATTTAGCGCTCCCTCTCAGGCGTAAACTTAGCTATAAGTAATATTTTTTGTGTGCAGCACGCGTATTACAAGTTGAAAGTAAAAAGTTTGCACTTAAGAGAAACCCAACCCACGCTAACAAAAGAACTTCAAATATTTGCAACTGCATTAACTTATTCTCTCCATAGACTTTAATCGAGAACCCAGAAGAAAAAACCTAACACTTATAGCTCTCATGCTAACCTGACAGGAGTTATTAATATTTCACATACAGAAAAAAATTATGTTTATTGTAAATATATATATATATATATATATATATATATATACCTATACATATATCTTGCTATAGATCTATAGGTATAGATATATATTGTACACTAACATTATCAGATATAGACCAAAAGCATGAATCTCGAAACGCGTTATGCATATTTTACATTCCAAATTTTTTAACATCAATTTTTTTATTATTAAATATATATTTCAACATATATCTGATAATGTTAAGGTAAAATAGATATCTACTTCTATATATCTATAGGAATAGATATGTAGGTATAGGTATTTATACAGATGTATAAAGAAATATATAACTTTTGTCTGTATGTTTACAGTAATTACACATTAAAACCATAAATACTTATGTAAACACATATTTAGACATGTATATATGTATGTATATATACAATATAGCCATTTACAGTCAAACACCTTGTCATATACCATATATTTTTAAACCCTAATAAAAACATTTTTAAATATATTTATATTAAGAATTGTTATCAGATAGTGTTTATATGAGTGTAACTGTAATTTAATTTTCAATGTATTTATGTTGTGCTTACATTAACTTTTATTAAATCTCTACCATTTATGCAAGTTTTTCAGGCACGCTAACCGTAAAAGCGTAAAATGTCATTGTGCTCTTTCAATCGCATTTACTTTCAGCTTGTAATACAAGCTCTCTTTCTGTCACGTATCACTTGTAATCTAACCCTTTATGTGTTATGAGCGAATACTTTTATATAAAGAACATTGCAAATATTAGTTAAATAATACCTATATTGGCCTACCAAATATAAATACAGTACACATATCTTCATCAGGCATAATCACAGAGACCTAGCAGCCTTGAAAAGTATTATTGGTAATAGTTGTATTATTCTTTTTTTTATTATTAATAGTATTAGTATTTCCAAGCACAAAATCATCTGCTCCATGTCAAGATTAAACGTTCATGATTCAGTTAGAGCACATCAGGTTGTACATTGTACCCCCTATAGTGCACAATAACATGTACAATGCTAAAAACATTATTAAAAGCACTGCTGCCATGTAGTGCTCAGAACATGTGCACACTTCTAAACCTACCTAGGTATGCTGTTTAAAAAAGATAGACGAGAATAAAGTAATTTTGACAATAGAAGTAAATTGGAAAGTTGTTTAAAATCTATATCATGAAAGTTTAAAGGGACATAAAACACCAGATATTTATTTAATGTCTCAGACAGAGCATAACAACTTTCCAATTTACTTCTATAATGTTATTTGCTTCATTCTCTTGGTAGACTTTGTTGAAGGAGCAACAACGCACTACTGGGAGCTAGCTGAATGCATTGGGTGAGTTGATGACAACAGGTATATATGTAAGGCTATATTGGTTTACCAGGATACCAGGAGATATACGGGTGTACTGCAGCAGAGCGGCTGGAAACTAAAATTTAAAGGGACAGTTTAGTCAGAATTAAACTTTCTTGATTCAAATAGGTCATGTAATTTTAAACAACTTTCCAATTTACTTTTATCATAAAATTTGCTTTGTTGTCTTGGTATTCTTAGTTCAAAGCTAAACCTAGTAGGCTCATATGCTAATTTCTAAGACCTTGAAGGCCACCTCTTATCTCAGTGCATTTTGTCAGTTTTTCACAGCAAGAGGGTATTAGTTCATGTGTGCCATATAGATAACATTGTGTTGACTCCTGTAGAGTTACCTAGGAGTCAGCACTGAATGGCTAAAATGCATGTCTGTCAAAAGAGTTGAAATAAGGGGGCAATCTGCAGAGGCTTAGATACAAGGTAATCACAGAGGTAAAAAGTATATTAAGATAAAAGTGTTGGTTATGCAAAACTGGGGAATGGGTAATAAAGGGATTATCTATCTTTTTAAACGATAAAAATTCTGGAGTAGACTGTCCCTTTAAAGAAGTTATTAATGAATACAATTGGGTTGTAGAGTGCTTATATAAAAACAGTCTAACAACAAACTAAAATAATATAATTCTGATAAAAAAAAATATTGATGGAAGAAGTATCCCAGTAATTCCCTTTGAGAAAAATGTGATGTGCGCATTCTACAGACTTAAGGAAAATAGGGCTGGTCTTCAAATTTTCCAGGGCTGTTTTTTTTTTTTTCTCAGTTCAGTCCGGCCCAGGATATACATGCAGCCACCAATCAGCAGCTATCTACCAGTAGCTCACCTGAGCCTACCTAAGTGTTTTTAACAATGGATACCAAGAGTACAAAACACATTAGATAAAAGTAGAAGTAAACTATAAAGTTGTTTAAAACTGCATGCTCTATCCGAATTATGAAAAAAGAAAAAATTGGTTTCATGACTCTTTAATTTTAACTTTAATTGTGCCTTTAAATTACTGGAAAAGTGACTAAAAAAAAACTTTAATGAAAATGCATTGTAAATTTGTTTTACAACACATAATTAAACATTTTATAGGGAGTAAAAACACATTTATAGTGCAATGGTCCTTTAAGCATTTCAAGAAAATTAACTTATCATTTTGGTGTTTAACATATTCTTAACTAACCAGGCCTGTATTTCACTATAGCACTATTGGCTTTTCAAGCTTTATGATGGTTAATGGGTTAAAACTATATAAGAATAGGTTTTGCAGGTGGTCCAAGAGGTCTTGGGAATGATTTTGCTTCTCATATGATTCTTCCAAGCAGCCTGATGGGACCAGCCAAACTGCCAATCAAATGCATGTACGAGAGGTCAGTATAACATCTGTGGGCTCCCTTCCCAGTATAGCTCTACATACGTTTTTGTCGCAGAAGGATTTTTGCTAAACTTTTTATTTGTTTGGAAGGCTAAGTAATGGGGTCCCAAGGGTTCTCTTTGAAATAGTTTGGTTCTTCCACGCCTTTTATGTTTTGGCCACTTTTCAGAACTGTATTTCCAAATACAAATGAATTTACAACACTAATGCAGTGAAGAATTATATCTTATTTTTGAGGCCAGGGATTTTACATAGTTTCTCATACATCAGCGTAAATACAGAACATTCAGTCTGACAGTATCTCAGGGTAATTTATATCACAGCTAAAGCATTTTATGAAATATGGAAAACTCTCAATCATAACAATGCAACTATTCTCTGAAATATGGATTTAATAGCAATTATGTAGTATCCCTTAGAAATAGAATATAATTAATCTGATTTTATATACAATTCCGGATACTTTATATAACTGTAGCAAAAGGACTTAGAGGTTTGAATACATGTAATGAATATGGAAGATGCAATATCTATCGTATAAAAAAAGGGATTTTTTTAAATGAAAATATAATCCATTAAAGGGACAGTAAATACTATGAGATTTTGATAGAAAACCTTTAATTTTGCATAGTTAAATAACTTTACAGTATACTTTTATTATATTTGTGTACCCTTTTCCTATATTTTAAAGGGACAGTAATGACCTTGAGATTTTTATATAAAACGTTTAGTTATGTGTAAGAAACAGCTTTATATTATATAATCAATATTTATTTTGCCCTCTTTTCACATAATTTAGTTTGAAAAATTGAGGATTTTCTAATTCTCAGAACTTGAAATGCACCCTGCTGACTTCTCAAGTTTAACCCTTGTACATATATTTCCCTAACTGGATTTAACAGATAACAACTGCAAAACAATGCACTTTATACTAACATTATGACTGTGGCTAACCTTGTTGTCTGCAGACTCAAGCCCAGATAACGTTGTCCAAGGAAGTCAAGTGCTGGTTGGAGTTTGGCTATTGGAAAAGAGTTGCAGTTGTTAATTGTATGTTACTTGACTAATATGTTACTGTATAGTGGCACAACAGAAATGTCTTGTAATTACAAGGTGTTTACTGTCCCTTTAATTCTTACGATTAAGAGATTTCCTGTCCTGACAACAGGAAAAACGCATTTCAGACTTCAAAGCTTAAAGGGACAATCTAGACCCAATACATAATTTTAATTACTGATTGTTACATACCAGAGAAGCATCTTACAACTGGTCCCAGATCTATAAGCTTGTAAGAAGTACATAACACATTTAAATATTTATCATTTGTTAGGATCCAAAAATGGCTACCAAGCTCCACCCACCTATTGTATGTATATTTTGGTATGTTAAAGGACCACTCAGTGCAGTAGAATTGTATAATTAACAAGTGTATCATAAAAAGACAATGCAATTACACCTACTCTGAATATCACAAAAGCAGTAGATTTTTTTTTGTCTAATTTATTTTTTCCTATTTTCCGGCCCACTGTACCATGTGACAGACATTAGCCAATTAGTATACGTATTCCCTGTGAGCTTGTGCACATGCTCAGTAGGATCTTGTTCCCCAGAAAGTGTGAATATAAAAAGACTGCAAAATTTGATAATGGAAGTAAATTGGAAAGTGTCTTAAAACTGCTGCTCTATCTGAATCATAAAAGATTATTTTGACTTGAGTGTCCCTTTCAGTTTTTCCAGTCACGATCGTATCGTGAATAAGTTTTCCTACTCGCAGATGCTGATTTGTGCATGTGCAATTTGAAATAGCTAACTGAAAAATATTAAACGTGCACTGCAAATCTGTCATGTAAGAAAACATTTTACTGGAGGAGAAGAAATATGTGGGTTGGGCTTAGCGGCCATTTCTGCTGCTAAAAAATGCTGCGGAAATCTTGTAGTTACAAGGTGCTTCTTTTTATAGTTAGAGATTGAAATGCATAAATGTTTTCATAATTGTCAGGGTGCCAGGAATCAGACTGAGACGAGAAGTGCAAAAATAATCACACCTTTATTAATAACAAAAAATAATAAAAAGTCAAATAACAAGCCAGGAGTCAAAACCAGAGCTGGTAGTCAGACGAGCCAAGTCAGGAGCCAAAGCGGGTAGTCAGACAAGCCGGAATCAGGAACAAGGAGAACTGCAGAGTCAGGAACAAGCCAGGGATCAGGAATCAGGAGGGACTACAGACAGCCAGGTAATACACAGGAGCTCTCACAAACAGGTCTGAGACAACGCAAAGGCAAAGCATACTGAACAGAGGCCCTTTAAATAATAAGTGATGAGATCACAATTCTGAGACTGCATCCAGTCTCACACAGATGATGCACACCAGTCTGGCCATAAAAGGAAGTGCAGGAAATGAGCAGCATCCCCCACTGCACCATAGTCAGGAAGAGAGGTGAGTAAAATGGCTGCCAGCAGCACATGGCAAACAAAATAGGGAATAAACCCTGACAGTACCCCCCCTTAACGATCCCTCCCCCGTGGGAGGACAAAAGGCTTATTGGGGAAATGGGCATGGAAGGGACGGAGGAGGGCAGGAGCATGAACATCAGAGGAGGGAATCCAAGAACGCTCCTCCGGACCGTAGCCCTTCCAGTGAACCAAATACTGTACACGGCCCCTGCTGCTGACCTAATGCTCCTCATGGTTGTCAACAAAGACAGGACGGGGACGAGGCAACACAGTGGTAAACCGATTACAAACCAATGGTTTCAAGAGGGAGATATGAAAAACATTGGAGATGCGCATTCCAGGAGGAAGTCAATAGCGTAGGCCACAGGATTGACCCGTCGGAGTATTCGAAAAGGACCACCATAATGGGGAGCCAGTTTATTGGAAGGCAAACAAAGGTTCAAGTTGCGGGAGGACAGCCAAACTCTCTCACCAACCTGGTAGGAAGGCGTGGGTAGACGCCTACGATCAGCCTGGAACTTTTGGCACTGTATAGAACAATGAAGGCAATCCTGAATCTGCACCCACGTGGAACGGAGTTGCCGGAGATGCTCCTCTAAAGCCGGAATACCCTGAGACATGAATGAATCGGGCAACAAGGATGGTTGAAACCCATAATTTGTCAAGAACGAGGATAACTTGGAGGAAGCATTAATAGCACTAATTCGAGCAAACTCTGCACAAGGTAACAGTTCAGACCAATTATTGTGGTGATCTGAGACATAGCAATGGAGGTACTGTTCCAGAGCTTGATTAGACCATTCCGTATCACCATTGGATTGAGGGTGATATGCAGAGGAGAAGGAAAGCTGGATCCCCATTTGAGCACAAAAGGAATGCCAAAATCTGGAGACAAACTGGCTACCCCGGTCCGACACTATCACCTTGGGTAACCCATGTAAATGAAAAATTGAAGCAAGCTCCTGAGCGGTAGGCAACTTCATCAAGGGAATGCAATGTGACATTTTAGAAAAATGGTCAACCACCATAAGGATAACAGTATTGCCATTTGAAACAGGGAGCTCGACAATGAAGTCCATGGAAAGATGTGTCCAAGGATGCTCACCGTTAGCAATAGGTTGAAGAAGACCCACAGGAAGACGTCGAGGAGTCTTATTCTGTGCACAAACTGAGAAGGAGGCAACATATGCATCAACATCAGAACGAAGAGCTGGCCACCAGAATTGTCGAGTGACAGACCAAATCATTTGGTTCTTGCCTGGGCGACCTGTGGCTTTAGGATAGTGGTAAGTGTGCAAAAGTTTAGTTCAAAGATTCTCAGGAACAAAACATGTACCACTAGGTTTCTCAGGAGGTGCATTGGTTTGTGCAGCCAGGATCTCCTCCCCCAAGGGAGAAGTCAAATTAGTACGTATGGTAGCTAAAATAAGGTCAGGAGGTATAACAGGAGTAGGTACAGACTGCTCCTTGGACAGAGGTGAAAATTGTCAAGAGAGGGCATCAGCCCTAACATTCTTACTACCAGGCAGGTAGGAGACCACATAATTAAACTGAGACAAAAATAGCGCCCATCTGGCCTGTCCGGTTGACAAACGTTTAGCTTCAGATAGATAAGTTAAATTCTTGTGGTCAGTAAGAATGAGCACTGGCACGCTAGTACCCTTGAGAAGATGCCTCCATTACTTGAGTGCCAAAATTATGGCCAGTAATTCCCTGTCGCCAAATTCATAGTTGCACTAAGCTGGAGACAATTTCTTAGAGAAGAAACCACACCAATGCAAGGAACTGTCAGGCGTAGGACGTTGAGACAAGAGGGCACCTACTCAGTCTCAGACACATCGACCTCAAGAACGAAAGGCAAGACAGGGTTATGATGAGCCAGAACTAGAGCAGCAGCAAAGGCAGTCTTAAGACTATCAAAGGCCTCAATGGCAGTAGGTGACCAATGGAGTGGATCATTCTCTTTACGGGTCATGATAGGTTTGACCAAGGAAGAAAAGTTTTTAATAAACTTTCTATAGTAATTGGCGAACCCCAAAAAATGTTGAATAGACCGAAGACCAACTGGGGGAGGCCACTGCAGAACTGCAGATAATTTGTCAGGATCCATGGAGAACCCTGCAACGGAGATAACATAACCTAAGAAGGTTACTTGAGTCTGATGGAACTCACATTTCTCGAGTTTACAAAACAGGCCAGTCTCTGAAGAACCCGTGTAACATCAGAACGATGAGCCTCAAGTGTGGGCGAGTGTATGAGGATATCGTCTAAGTACACCACAACACACTGTTGCAACATATCTCGTAGGACATCATTAATAAATTCCAGGAAAACAGCAGGAGCATTACATAGGCCAAAGGGCATTACAAGATACTCATAATGCCCGGTCCTGGTGTTAAACGCAGTTTTCCATTCGGGGCCCTCCTTGATCCTAACAAGATTGTACGCTCCTCTCAAATCAAGTTTAGTAAAGACCATAGCTCCCTTGAGGCGGTCAAAGAGTTCCATAATGAGCGGAATAGGGTAAGCATTCTTGATGGTAAGACGATTAAGACCCCTATAATCGATGCATGGTCTTAACTCAACACCCTTTTTCTTCACAAAGAAGAAGCCAGCTCCTGCAGAAGAGCAGGATTTGCGGATGATCCCCCACGACAAAGCATTGGCAACATACTCCTCCATAGCACAATTCTCTGCAACAGACAGAGGGTAAACCCGGCCCGAGGAAGAATGGCCCTGGGTTGCAGGTCTATGGCACAATCGTAAGACCGGTAAGGAGGCAACGTACTGGCATGCACCTTGTCAAAAATGTCTAGGAACTCTCAGTACTCCTCTGGCAATTGAGATACCGAAGAAGTGCACAAGACTTTAACTGGTTTCTGAAGACAAGTGGAAATATATTTGCGGGGACCACAACAAAATTTCGAACTTGCGCCAGTCGAGACTGGGATTGTGCTTTTGGAGCCAGGGATAACCCAGAACAACCGGAAAATGTGGACAGTTTATCACCTGGAACTGAAGGGTTTCAAAATGGAGAGCCCCAACAGCCATGGACAACGGAACAGTTTCGTGAGTAATGAGTGCGGGCTGAAGGGGCCTGCCATCAATGACCTCAATAGCAAGCGGAAAGGACCGAAAACAGGAAACAGGAATGGAGTGCTTTGATACAAAAGCACTGTCAATGAAATAGCCCACAGCACCGGAGTCAACAAGAGCCTGGGTGACTATGGAGGAGTCCACCCAGGAAAGGACAACTGTGACCAAAGGTTTCTCCTTAAGCGGTTCCGGGGACGAGGATAAACCACCGTCTCATAGGACAAGACTTTAAAAGGTGGCCCTGTAACCCACAATAGAGGCAGAGCCCCTCCCTCCTCCTAAAAGCCCTCTCCGCCATGGAGAGATACATGAATCCCAACTGCATCGGCTCAGCAGTACCTGGTGACTCGGGACCAGGAGGTATGGGAGGAGAAGGAGGCATGGGTGGGAATGAACACGTAGGAGACAACGGAACAGGAAGCTTCCGCAAGCGCTACTTGAAAGAGGGCCTCTCTCTTAGTCTGATGTCAATTAGGATAAAAAAGACACCAATGCCTCAAGATCCTCTGGTAAATCTCTAGCAGCAACTTTGTCTTTAATCGCATCAGAGAGCCCATGAAAGAAGGCGGCAACAAGGGCTTCATTGTTCCAACCAACCTCTGCGGCAAGCATACGGAACTCAATAGCATACTGAGCAACAGATCTTGTACCTTGCTGAATGGACATGAGTCGTTTAGCAGCAGAGGAGGAGCGAGCCGGAACATCAAATACCCTTCGAAAGAAGGCCACAAATTCATGGTAATTTGAAATCACAGGTTTATTAGTCTCCCACAAGGGATTAGCCCAGGCAAGAGCTTTTTCAGAGAGTAATGAAATGAGAAATCCCACCTTAGCTCTGTCAGAGGGAAACGCCTGAGGTAACATCTCAAAGTAAATGCCCACCTGGTTCAAAAACCCTCTGCACTGATTAGGATCGCCTCCATATAGCTGAGGTAGAGGTGCAGAACCGGACATGCTCCTGGTAAGACTAGGTGCAGCAGCAGAAACAGGAGCAGCCATAACTTGTGGGACACTTTGGTCCAAATGTGCAGTGCGAGTCAGCAGGGTTTGCAGGGCTAGTTCAAATTGATCCAAGTGGTGATCCTGTTCATCCATCCTGGAAATCATGGCAGATAAAGGTGGATTATTAGCACTATCAGGATTCATGGCCTTTGCGTAATGTCAGGGTGCCAGGAATCAGACTGAGACGAGAAGTGCAAAAATAATAACACCTTTATTAATAACAAAAAAATAATAAAAAGTCCACAAGTCAAATAACAAGCCAAGAGTCAAAACCAGAGCTGGTAGTCAGACGAGCCGAGTCAGGAGCTAAAGCGAGTAGTCAGACAAGCCGGAATCAGGAACAAGGAGAACAGCAGAGTCAGGAACAAGCCAGGGATTAGGAACCAGGAGGGACAACAGACAGCCAGGTAATACACAGAAGCTCTCACAATCAGGTCTGAGACAACACAAAGGCAAAGCATACTGAACAGAGACCCTTTAAATAATAATAAAGTGATGACATCACAATTCTGAGACTGCATCCTGTCTCACACAGATGATGCACACCAGTCTGGCCATAAAAGGAAGTGCAGGAAATGAGCAGCATCCCCCACAATGCACCATAGTCAGGAAGAGAGGTGAGTAAAATGGCTGCCAGCACATGGCAAACAAAATAGGGAAAAAACCCTGACAATAATACTATTTGGTTTTTTTCTATTTACTTTTATGTTAACTGAGACTAAGTGAGTCTGATAGATATCACCCTCTACAATTCATTTAGCATTGTGTCAGAACAACTTGTATTGCTTTTAACAGTGAGTAATAAATCACAAGTAGATGAGGATTCATCTATAAGTAATAATATCATATTGTATCATATTGAGGATCAGGTTAACAGGGCTGCTCTCATCTACTTACAGATTAAAATGCATCCTTAATATTTTTATTTAACAAATTATATAATAAATTTATCTAACAAAGAGATAAGTGCAAAAAATATGACCAGAACATGTCAACTTTCACTAGTATTTGTAAAGGAAATACATTTCACAGCAGTCATGATATGGGCCATTACCTTACAGAAAGCTTATAAATTAATTGCACATTTTTTCCATAAAATGTAGGCCACATTGGTGTAATTTTGTGTTTGCAGGTTGTTCTTCCCAGTGCAAACAGTTAAATAACAAATGACCCCTTAAACAGTTAAATAACAAATGACCCCTCACGCACTCAGTAAGCCCTATAGCTGGGCTTGTCATTGGCTTTGCCGCCAGATGTATATTTGTTAAAAAAAAAAAAATCTTAAAGGCTGATAGGCCATATAGATTTAATAGATTTCATGTTCATTATGGGTTTTTTTTCCTCTTTTTTTCTTCTATAAAAATGAAGGCTTTCTTAAGGGGTGTCTTTTTAAACAAAGATATCAGGGGTAAGTCTATTGAGGAGAAGGTTCTTAATAACTATGTTTTCCTTTTAATTATTTTGTATGATAGCTTTATGCTTATCTCAGGTATTCTTGAAGTAGGCAGACAAGACCTTAATACTGAATTTGCCCTCTGAAGACTAAAAACTACCAGAGACCAGGAAATGTATGCCCCATCTTACCTATGCAATCTCAAGAAATCCAATGTTTTCCTGGAACAGCGTCTGCAAATTGTCTTTTAAAATGTAAGAGATATAGAATTATTGAATAGAAAATTAGTAAATCCAGGCAAGTATCGCCACTTGCCTTACCCCAGAAATACTCTGTATAAACTGTAACCAATTCACCAGGGGTAAGATATGCAAATTAGATATGCAATAGTATTGCTTTCTCTCTGGAAAGAAGCTTCACCAAGCAGCAAGTTAAAACCTACCTTCTGCTGACGAACGTCAAAAAAATTTAAATGGCTGTCCAGACCAGAAGTGGTTTTTATTTCTGCATCCTACCTCATAAAGGGTATTGCTGTGTTTGAAACAGTGCTTGGAAGCAAAAAAGTGAGATATTGAATATCTAATTTGCATATCTTATCCAGATTTCTCTGGTGCATAGATGACAGTGTATGCAGGGTATTTCTGCCTAGATTTGCTAATTTTCTATTCAATAATTATAAGTCTCATATAATGGAGGATTTTAAACTCATGGTTTTATCTCTACCTAAACTCAAATGAGTATTGTTTTATCTTTTAATAAGTCAAATAACTGAAGAGTATTTGTATAATGCTAAGTAATACCAGTCCATTATTTCAATATACATCATGCTCTGGGGGAGCATAGATTTTTCTAGGGACCCTTGGTCTATGCCAAACTAAGATGCAATACATTCTAACTTCCCCTTCACCATCTCTTACCACTTCACTCTTTCTTCATTTCTCACTCTCTCCAGCCATCATTCTTCCTCTTACCAACACTCCCACCAAAATTATCCTCCTCATAAATAATCTCTTTTTAACCCTTTTCTCCTTCTTCATCTTTTACCAACTCGTCTAGCACCCACACCAATAGCAGTGTCTATCCGTAGTGCTAATGAGTATTTTATGTGTTTATGGGTTTTCTAAAACCAAAATGGTAAAACTAATATTTCAGACTTTTAAAATTTAGATAAGTATTCATATTGTGCATGACTGCTTTGGTTGATTCTTGTTTGTGGTTTTATAAAGGTCCTGACAAAGTCATTTTAATTTACATTTTAATGTATCATTCCAAGCATTCTAAAAATTGTAAATAATAATGTAAAAATAGGATTTCAAATAGCTGTTTTTATAATGATAAAGGCAGTTTGTTCATATATGAAGTTGGCATGACAATGATCTTAGGATCATCTGGTTGTAAGGAAAATGAATTTTTAGAAGATGTGCTGTTATAAAATTAGGACTAATGGGGTCTCAAAATACTTTCTGTATGGATTGCAATTAATACATTTAGATAAATGGCACCAATATTTCCAATCAACGATATGTTTTAGAAAGCAAAACTTATCTCATAAGCATTGTAATTGAGTTTTTTTTATCAATTGTGATAAAAACAATGCTTATCAAGAACAGGAAGACACAGGAGGTTGGCAAGATTGGACTCTGGGGCAATGTCTTTTATTTAATCCTAATCCCTTTATTTCCTACAATCATTGTTTCTAGATTTCGATAAACAGTTATATAAGATGATAAAAAACGAACATATTTAGGGCTAGATTACAGGTGGCGCACTATTGTTAGCATGGGTCATGAATGATACGCAATATCGCACCTGCACTAACTTACGCATGTATTACAAGTTGAAAGTAAATGTGTTCTCTATAGAGTAAACAAAATTAGTGCACATCGGGTTTGCTCAAGTAGAGACCTAACATAAAGTGAAAGAGTTAAAAAAAAATGTGCACCAAACGGAACATAAATACTTTAAAATAAAGTGTTACACTCACATATACACTATCTGATAAAATTGTTCATATAAACATTAATAAAATTTTGTTATAAGGGTTAAAATATATATGGAATATGACAAGGTGTTTGAATGGAAAGGGCTATATTTTATTATTTTATAATGCGTTTTACTGAGTATTTATTGTAAATATTTTACGTTTCCAATGTTCTTCACATTGTAGAAGATGTTCTTAGTATTTTTAAATATATACGTATATTCATATGTATATATCTATACCTGTATATATTCATATAGATATATATGCATAGATATATATTTTTCAAAAATATAATCATATATATATATATACAGTATTCCACAAAACTGAGTACACCCCTCACATTTTTCTAAATATTTTATCATATATTTTCATGTGACAACACTGAAGAAATGACACTTTGCTACAATGTAAAGTAGTGAGTGTACAGCTTGTATAACAGTGTAAATTTGCTGCCTCCTCAAAATAATTTAACACACAGCCATTAATGTCTAAATGTTGGCAACAAAAGTGAGTACACCCCTAAGTGGAAATGTCCCAAGGTGTCAATATTTTGTGTGGCCACCATTATTTTCCAGCACTGCCTTAACCCTCTTGGTCATGGAGTTCACCAGAGCTTCAAAGGTTGCCACTGGAGTCCTCTTCCACTCCTCCATGACGACACCAAGGAGCTGGTGCATATTAGAGACCTTGCGCTCACCCACCTTCTGTTTGAGGATGGATGCCCCACAGATGCACAATAGGGTTTAGGTCTGGAGACATGCTTGGTCAGCCCATTAACTTTACCCTCAGCTTCTTTAGCAAGGCAGTGGTCATCTTGGAGGTGTGTTTGGGGTCATTATCATGTTGGAATACTGCCCTGTGGCCCAGTCTCAAAAGGGAGGGGATCATGCTCTGCTTCAGTATGTCACAGTACATGTTGGCATTCATGGTTCCCTCAATGAACTGTAGCTCCCCAGTGCCGGAGGCACTCATGCAGGCCCAGACCATGACACTCCCACCACCATGCTTGACTGTAGGCAAGACACACTTGTCTTTGTACTCTTCACCTGGTTGCTGCCACACAAGCTTGACACCATCTGAACCAAATAAGTTTATCTTGGTGTAGTAGGACCACAGGACTTGATTCTAGTAATCCATGTCCTTAGTCTGCTTGTCTTCAGCAAACTGTTTGCGGGCTTTCTTGTGCATCATCTTTAGAAGAGGCTTCCTTCTGGGACGACAGTCATGCAGACCAGATTAATGCAGTGTGCAGCATATGGTCTGAGCACTGACAGGCTGACCCCCTCCCCACCCCTTCAACCTCTGCAGCAATGCTGGCAGCTCTCATACGTCTATTTCCCAAGGACAACCTCTGGATATGATGCTGATCATGTGCACTCAACTTCTTTGGTCGACCATGGTGAGGCCTGTTCTGAGTGGAACCTGTCCTGTGAAACCGCTGTATGGTCTTGCCCACCATGCTGCAGCTCAGTTTTACGGTCTTGGCAATGTTCCTATAGCCTAGGCCATCGTTATGTAGAGCAACAATTCTTTTTTTCAGATCCTCAGAGAGTTCTTTGCCATGAGGTGCATGTTGAACTTCCAGTGACCAGTATAAGAGAGTGTGAGAGCGATAACACCACATTTTACACACCTGCTCCCCATTCACACCTGAGACATTGTAACACTAATGAGTCACATGACACCGGAGAGGGAAAATGGCTAATTGGGCCCTATTTGGACATTTCCACTTAGGGGTGTATTCACTTTTGTTGCCAATGGTTTAGACATTAATGGCTGTGTGTTGAGTTATTTTGAGAGGACAGCAAATTTACACTGTTATACAGGCTGTACACTCATTACTTTACATTGTAGCAAAGCATTTCTTCAGTGTTGTCACATGAAAAGATTTAATAAAATATTTACAAAAATGTGAGGGGTGTATTCACTTATGTGGGATACTGTATATTTATATATATATATATATATAGAGAGAGAGAGAGAGAGAGAGAGAGAGAGAGAGAGAGAGAAAGAGAGAGAGAGAGAGAGAGAGAGAGAGAGAGATGTATAAAAAAAGAACATTTTCTTCTATGTGAAGGACGTTGCAATGTAAAATATGCATAACTACCTTCGGCCTTAGTGCAGTTGGTCTAACACATTGTCGGGTTAGTGAGCAAGCGGTGTGTTCATTTTTTTTTTAACAGTGTGCACCATTAAAGTCTATGGGGAGAAGAAGTTAACATGGTTACAATACCAGAAGTCCTGAAGTTAGCTCGCGTCGGGTTTCACTCGTTCACAAGCAATTTATTTTAAACTTGTAACGCGTGCGCTAACCCGCCTGCGTTAAAAGTTTACTTTCAACAGTGTGTACTGGCAAGCAAAAATATATATTTATTTAGTGTGCCACTTGTAATATCTAGGCCTTATTGGGTACATTGGAATGTCACTGCATTCATATGAAAACGTTCATGAATGTCAGCCATTCTAATTTTAAAGTCAGAAATACGCTAGCAGGAATAGGTTTGCATAAGTTGAGTGCTTTCTAAGACATTTGTGAATTCTAAAGTTCATAACAGAATATATTATTATTTGCATTTTCTTTTGAGCTGTTTTTCCTTTTTAAAAGAACAGTTATTAACTTTAACCCAGTTGGTTATATCTTCTGAAATAAAAGTATCTATTTAATTTGATAAATGTTAGATTAATACTAGATTTATACCAAAAATGCAAATTCACAGAAAAATAGCACAATACTAAAAAGGTGGCATACTAAAGTACAGATTCTTTATGAGAAAGAAAAAAATACTGATAGTACTAATTTTATTCCATAATCAAAATTCCATTATATCTACAAAAGGGTTCATATCATTGGAAGCTTGAAAGCATAATTAGAAGAATGTAGCACTAAAAAAATGTAACCATCGCTGTGGTTAATTTTTAATATGAGAGCTTTCAAGCGCTGGCATTCTGTTTTGAAAATAACACCCCTTGAGCCAAGATAGCAAATCTATTCTTTGTAACATTAGGCTCTGTTTCACATAACTAAATATACAAAGAATTAAGGTGTTTGCTCTTGAACTAAAATATTTCACATCTTGTCAGTTATAAAATATTGTTCAACTAAACAAATAAATATGATAAAATACAGCAGTACAAAACACAACCATCTTTTTTTTTTTGTAGCCAACAAAATATAACAGTCTGGTTTTACAAAAAAACAAAAGGGGAACAATATGGAGGTACCATGCATGACACAAAAAAAGAACAGTGTACCATACAAATTAAATTCAACATTGATGCAGGCTGCTATGTCACATTCTGCTAAGTCTGATAAACAAATTCAACAATAGAAAAGAGAAAAGGTCAACTTTTCCCCTTTAGATATTGTAAGTTCTGTATTGGCATTTTTCTCTATACTGTATATAAAACACAAGACAGAAACAAATCACACCTAATCCTGTAACATAGTACAACCAGACGTACAAAACAAAACAGAACAAAGGAACCAACAAACCAAAAAAAAAAAAAAAAGAGGAATCCCCCCTACTCTCAACTGATATATCCTCTCAGGTGAATTGCCACTCTCCTCTTAGGTTAGCTTCTAATATAAAGAGGAGTTCTTAAAAGGTTGGAGGACCAGTTTCTGGGTCTCCTGTTCTTTTTTTTTTAAAGTTTTATTTTATATCCATAAAAATGTACAAACATACCACATTACAATACATATCAAATCATTGCACCACACAGGGCCAAATATTTGGCCCTGTGTGGTGCAATGATTTGATATGGGTCTCCTGTTCTAATGTCTTGATGAGTGTCCCCCACTTATTAACAAAACACTTAATTAGTGATGTCTCAAATAGTTCGCCGGCGAATAGTTCCCGGCGAACATAGCATGTTTGCGTTCGCCGTGGCGGGCGAACATATACGATGTTCGATCCGCCCCCTATTCATCATCATTGAGTAATACTTTGACCCTGTACCTCACAGTCAGCTGGCACATTCCAGCCAATCAGCAGCAGACCCTCCCTCCCAGACCCTCCTACCTCCTGGACAGCATCCATTTTAGATTCATTCGAAGCTGCATTGTTAGTGAGAGGAGGGACAGTGTAGCTGCTGCTGATTTAGTAGGGAAATCTATAGCTAGGCTAGTGTATTCAGTGTCCACTACAGTCCTGAAGGACTCATCTGATCTCTGCTGTAAGGACAGCATCCCAAAAAGCCCTTTGTAGGGCTGATTTTTTTTTTCCTGTGTAATCTAATTGCAGTTGCCTACCTGCCAACGTGTGTGCCGGGCTCACAGCATATACTGTGCCCACTTGCCCAGTGCCACCACTCATATCTGGTGTAACAGTAGTGTAAATTTAAAAAAACTAAACTTTTTTGACTGTGAAACATCAGTATGCCTGTGTAATCTAATTGCAGTTGCCTGCCTGCCAGCGTGTGTGTCAGGCTCACAGCGTATACTGTGCCCACTTGCCGAGTGCCACCACTCATATCTGGTGTAAGAGTAGTGTAAATTTAAAAAAAAAAAACTTTTTTGACTGTGAAACATTATTCTGCTTGTGTAATCTAATTGCAGTTGCCTGCCAGCCAGCGTGTGTGCCAGACTCACAGCGTATTACTGTGACAACTTGCCCAGTGCCACCACTCATATCTGGTGTAACATAGTGTAAATTTAAAAAAAAAAAACTTTTTTGACTGTGAAACATCAGTCTGCTTGTGTAATCTAATTGCAGTTGCCTGCCTGCCAGCGTGTGTGTCAGGCTCACAGCGTATACTGTGCCCACTTGCCCAGTGCCACCACTCATATCTTGTTTAATAGTAGTGTACATTTAAAAAAAAATAAAAAAAATTTTGACTGTGAAACATCAGTCTGCTTTTTTGTGTCAGGCTCACAGCGTATACGGTGCCCACTTGCCCAGTGCCACCACTCATATCTTGTTTAATAGTAGTGTAAGTGTACATTTAAAAAAAATAACTTTTTGGACTGTGAAACATCAGTCTGCTTTTTTGTGTCAGGCTCACAGCGTATACTGTGCCCATGATTCAGATAGAGCATGTAATTTTATGATTCATGATTCAGATAGAGCATGTAATTTTAAACAATTTTCCAATTTACTTTTATCCCCAATTTTGCTTTGTTCTCTTGGTATTCTTAGTTGAAAGCTTAACCTAGGAGGTTCATATGCTAATTTCTTAGACCTTGAAGCCCACCTCTTTCAGATTGCATTTTAACAGTTTTTCACCACTAGAGGGTGTTAGTTCACGTATTTCATATAGATAACACTGTGCTCGTGCACGAGAAGTTATCTGGGAGCAGGCACTGATTAGCTAGACTGCAAGTCTGTCAAAAGAACTGAAAAAAGGGGCAGTTTGCAGAGTCTTAGATACAAGATAATCACAGAGGTTAAAAGTATATTATTATAAATGTGTTAGTTATGCAAAACTGGGAAATGGGTAATAAAGGGATTATCTATCTTTTAAAACAATAACAATTCTGGGTAGACTGTCCCTTTAAACGGGGAGTTTGGTCTGTCACTGTGAAGCGGGCGTAACCCTTACACTACCTGATCGATACAACATCATACCTGATGTTTTAAAGCACGTTATTCCAAACAATTTAGGAATGTTAGGTGATTTATGCCCTTTATGACTTAAAACCAGACTCTGCATCAACTATGTAATTTTCCATGGGAGTTTTGCCATGGATCCTCCTCCGGCATGCCACAATCCAGGTGTTAGTCCCCTTGAAACAACTTTTCCATCACTATTGTGGCCAGAAAGAGTCCCTGTGGGTTTTAAAGTTCGCCTGCCTATTGAAGTCTATGGCGGTTCGCCAGGTTCGCAAAATTTTAGGTTTGCGACATCACTACACTTAATACTATTATCTATCTGAACCTGTACCGAAGCTTGTTCTAAGAACATTTGGTATACTATCCCATTTTTAAATTCAGAGAATTTAGGTTCTTTACTAGACTGCCAATGTTTTAGAATAAGTTTCCTGCCGATCAAAACTGCAGTGTTTATTAATAGATAATTTGGACCTGCTTCCTCCTGGGTCAGCAAAAAGAATACTGTATATTTATCTACATGGAAATATTGCTCCAAAATTTTAGTGGCCCAGAATGAGATTTTCCCCCAAAATCTTTGTATTACTAGGCATGACCAAAAGAGATGGATCATGTCTGCTGCATAATATTTACATTTATTACATACTATTTTCCTGCTTAGTTTATCCCAGCGGGTGTGCCAACCAGGTGTATAATAACATTGAAAAAGGATCTTCACCTGTTGTTCCCTAAAGTATTCTCCTCTCATCGCTTTTGCCACCCTGGTCCCTGAATTCTTCATTAAATCTAATTCAACTTGGTTTCTACAAAATTGATTCCATTTTAGTTCAAGGTACCTCAAGTTACTTTGTTCTTGTGCCGTTAATAAAGCTTGGTATGAGTATGAGATCGAGAATTTCCCTGCCTGAAATATGTTAATTATCTGTCTGAGTATATCATTATCCCACTCTATTGACTTCATTTTCTTACACTGTTCAGCATAATGTCGCAGTTAAATATAGGAGAAGAAGAGATGGTTTGGCATATTAAACTCTATTTTACAGTCATCACAAGTTTTAATGGAGTTATCTTCTCTTTTAAAAAGCTGTGAGATGTAATTTATCCCCAAATCTGACCATGCGTTAAACCTAGCAGAGTCATATCCCTCCTCAAATTCAGGGTTACCTCTGATCGTTAAAAAGGATGACCCTCTATAGCTAATCCCTATTCTACAACAAAATGTATGCCACGCCCGTATTGGTTGATCTATAATTAAAAGACCTTTTATTTCTTTGGGGATTAATTTTGAGGGCATGTGTGTCAGAGCTTTAAGAGCATAAGGGGCTACTAGGTCTCCTTCTATTCTAAGAAAGGAGAAATGACCCCTATCAGAGAACCAGTCCCAAAATAATTTTAGGTTGGCTGCTATGTTATATAGTTCAAAGTCTGGTACAGCCATACCTACGACCTCCTTCCTTGCGAACATCCGCTTGAGCGCTAACCTTGGCTTTTTATTTCCCCAAATAAATTGTGATATTAGTTTATTAATTAGCACTCAATCTTTCCTCAATAATAGTAATGGTATAGCCTGGAATATATAGATAAATTTTGGCAAGGAAACCATTTTGATTAAACACAACCATCTTAAAATCATGAATGCAGTGTTCTTTCAAAGCTCTCTACTTTCAAGTCTGATGTGTAAAGTTATTTTCTTGTTTGAAATCAAACCCAAACTTTTTCTTTCATGATTCAGATAGATCATATATTTTTAATCAACTTTCCAATTTTTGTCTACAATCAAATTTTCTTCATTCTCTTAGTATTATTTGTTGAAGGAACAGCAATGCACTACTGGGACCTAACTAAACACATCAGTAAGCCAATGAAAATAGGCATCATTTGGGGTTTTTAACTTAGATAAAGCATGCATTTTGTTTGGCAATTTTTAAAAATTATTTTAGTTCAAATTTGCTATCAAATTTAATTTGATCTCTCTGTTCCCTAATAGGAGCTAGCTGATGATTGGTTACAATGAACAAATGTATCTTGCCACTGGCTAACCAGATGTGTAAAGTTAAATCCCAGCAGTGCAGTACTGTTTTTTTCCCCCCTGATTTTAACTATATGTATAGAGCATGTCATTTTAAGACACTTTAAATTAACTTCTATTATGAAATTTACATTGTTCTTTTGGCATCGTCTGTTGAAAAGCAGACATGCATATCCTTAGCAGCAACAATGCACTAATGGGAGCTAGCTGGTGATTGGTGGCTACACACATTTGTCTGTTGTTATTGACTTACTAGGGGCTAGATTACGAGTGGAGTGCTATTCATTGCTCCCGCTTGCTCGCTAACTGTGCTCGACTTTAGGTTTTTGTACACGTCAGATACGTTTATTACAAGTTTAAAGTAAGAAGTTTTTGCTCGATCACTTACCCAACTCGCGCAAAAAGCCAAAGTTACAATATCGTGATTGCGTTAATGTATTCCCAAAAAGACTTCAATAGAACATGAAAAGTGGGGGGAAAACTAACACCCAACAAGTCACGCAAACCCGAGCGTGCTTAACCAAGTACGATAACCCAACATGATACCAGATTATGAGTGGATCGGTAATTATCTCCACTAGAAGTACATTTTCTGCAAGTGTCAGATACTGCGACTATTACAAGTTTAAAATAAAAGGTTTTTGCTCTTGTGCTTATCCTGCAAGCGCAAAAAGCCAAAATTACCCCATATAGACTTCAATGGAGGGCAAAAAGTGGAAAAAAACTAACACCCTACTCACACCTAAACCCAACCGTGTTTAACCAAGTGCGCTAACCAGACATGAAATAATATTTCACATTCAAATGTTCTTCATCTAGAATATAAATACATATGTATTTATACATTATTTTCTACCTAGATTGCGAGTTATGCGCGCTAAAGGGAAATTAACAAATGCAACTAAAATTGCGTTATTTTACCCCCTATAGCACAGCCATTACAAGTTTTCAAATAGCCGGCTTGTGCGTGCGATTTGACTGCGTTGAGCTCCATACCGCACACAATACAAGCGCTGTTTTGACGTGCTTGTGCACGCTTTCCCCATAGACATCAATGGGGAGAGCGAAAGCCTAGCACCTGCGATCGCGGAATGAAAAGCTTCGTAACACAGCCCCATTGATGTCTATGGGGAAAAAAGTAATGTTTAAACCTAACACCCTAACATAAACCCCGAGTCTAAACACCCCTAATCTGCCGCAGCCAACATCGCCGACACCTACATAATGTTATTAACCCCTAATCTGCCGCTCCCGATATTGCCGCCACCTAAATAAAGCTATTAACCCCTAATCTTCCGCCCCCAACATCACCGCCACTATACTAAAGTTATTAACCCCTATTCCCCTGCACCCCAACATCACCCACACTATAATAAATCTATTAACCCCTATTCCACCACTCCCCGACATTGCCGCCACTAAATAAAGTTATTAACCCCTAAACCTCTGGCCTCCCACATCACTGCCACTAAATACACCTTTTAACCCCTAAACTGCCAGCCCCCCACATTGCAACAACCTAAATTAAAGCATATATTAACCCCTAAACCTAACCCTAATACCCCCTAACTTTAACATAATCAAAATAGACCTAAATTAAACTTACAATTATTATCTAAATAATTCCTATTTAAAACTAAATACATACTTACCTGTGAAATTAAACCTAAGCTAGCTACAATATAACTATTTTTTTACTTTTATTTCACAGGTAAGTTTGTATTTATTTTAACTAGGTAGACTAGTTAGTAAATAGTTGTTAACTATTTACTAACTACCTAGTTAAAATAAATACAAACTTACCTGTGAAATAAAACCTAACCTGCCTTACACTAAAACCTAACATTACAAAAAATAAAAAAACTACCATTACAAAAAATAAAAAAATGAAATTATACAAAACAATAAAAAATATTCCTATTCTAATATTCTTTTAAAAAAACACCCCAAAATAGTTAACAGCTCTTTTGCTACAAAACAAACACCCCCTAACATTATACAAACCCCCACACCCCAAACCCACAAAATAAAGATAAAGTAAAACCTTATCTACCCATTGCCCTGAAAAGGGCATTTGTATGGCTATTGCCCTTAAAAGGGCATTTAGCTCTTTTGCCTGCCCTTAGAAGGGCATTCAGCTCTTTTTTAAAATGCCCAAGCCCTAATCTAAAAATAAAAACCCACCCCAAAACAAAAACAATACATTACACAAAATACCAAACAAATTATCAAAAATAATAAAAATTATTCCTATTCTAATTTAAAAAAAAAACACCCCAAAATAAATAACCTAATCTAGAATTAACTACCAATTGCCCTTAAAAGGACTTTTTGTAGGGTATTGCCCTAAGTTAAACAGCTCTTTTACCAGAAAAAAATACAAAGTCCCACTAACATTACAAACCCCCACCCCCCCAAACCCAGAAAATAAAAAAAAATATCTAAAAAAACCTAAGCTAACCATTGCCCTGAAAAGGGCATTTGTATGGGCATTGCCCTTAAAAGGTCTGAGCTCTTTTGCTTTGCCCTGAAAACGGCATTTAGCTCTTTTACAAAAATCCCAAACCCTACACTAAAAAAAACCTTAAAAAAATCACTAACCCCCAAAGATCCACTTACAGTTTTTGAAGTTCCGCTTGAATGATCTTCAGCCGGGTGGCGAAGTCCTCATCCAGGCGGCGACAAGTCTTCATCCAAGCGGCCTATTCTATCTTCATCCAGACGGCAAAGTCCTCATCCAGGTTGCGAGAAGTCTTCATCCAGACGGCCTCTTCTATCTTCATCCAGGCGGCATCTTCATCCCGGCGGCATTTTCATCCCAGCGTCGCAGAGCGGGTCCATCCTGAAGACATCCAGCGCGGAGCATCCTCTTTATATGGTCGCCGCCATACACTGAATCTGATATCAAAACAGCCCATAGGATGAGAGCTTCTGAAATTCTTTTTTTTTTTTTTTTTAACAGCTTTATTGATGTGAAAAAACAATGCACAGTCAAAGAACAAATAAAAAACAAAGTAAGGTTACATACATAGCATTGTACAAACAAAGTTGTAAACATCATAATCAAGTTGCTCTTCACATCTATACGAAAGATAAATAAAGGTTCCGTCCAGTAGGTCACGCCCCCGGGCGGGAACCGAGTGTCCAGTTTTTACTATTAACTTAAACTTCTACTCTCCATAGTAAGGGCTTATGGTAAAACATTGATTTAAATCTAGTAGTGAGAGTGTCAGAGACGAAGAGTAAAGAGAATCAAGGGGGGAAGGAGGGGGAGATAGAGAGGGGGAGAAAAAAAAAAAAAAAATTATAAAAAAAAAAAGAAACAGAGGTAAGTGAGTTCTCTAGGGGGGAGAGGGGGAACTATATTGTTTCATGCCACAGGGCCAGCATCATCTCATAAACCGCTAGCCTGTGAGTTTTCAGGAAGTGGAATCTCTCCATAAGGAGGGTTTCTTCGATTTGGGCACGCCATTCCTCCATGGTAGGAGAAACCTGCGTTTTCCATTTTCTGGGTATTAATATTTTGGCTCCTGTGATTATGACCAGAAGGAGCGCCAGGTGTGCGTCACTTTGTGCTTTAGGAAGTTCCAGGAATAGTAGGATCTCTGGGGAGTTAGGGACATTAATATTAAGGATTCTAGACATTTCCTCTATAACTGTCGGCCAGAAGTTCCCGAGTTTCTGGCAATGCCACCAGATATGAAGTAGAGACCCGTCTTCTCCACATCCCCTCCAGCAAGAGGGGTTTAGAGTAGGGAACAGCTTGTGTAACCTCAACGGGGTAAGGTACCACCTACTTAGAAGCTTTAGATGGGACTCTTGAATATATGCTGACACCGAGGATTTCTTAATCAATCTAATAGCTTTCATCCATACCTTGTAGTCAAATTCTGATACCAATTCTCTGTGCCACTGACCGACATATGTGGGGAGGGTGTCTACCTCAGGAACGAGCAAAATTTTATAAATGATTGAAATCAAATGTTTTGGAACTTGTGTAGTAGTACAGAGGGCTTTAAAGGGTGTTAGGTTTCTTCCCAAGTCCTGTCTATTTTTATGAGTTTTTATAAAGTGGATTAGCTGATTATAATGTAGCCACAAATTAAATATGCCTGTGTGTGTTTCTCTCAGTCTATCTTGGGGCAGGATGTTTCCATTTTCTATTATGCCCTGTAGTGACCCCTCTCTAAGACTGTATGGCCTGGACTTGTATAAGCCTAGTTTGTGAAAAGGAAGGTCGGGATTCTCAACAATAGGGAGGAGAGGAGAGCATCTTGTAGATATGTGAGTAGTAGTAGCTACCAAACTGTCCCACACCCGAAGAGTCTCTGTCAATAGGTGGTAATTCCGTAGGTTTTTCGGTCTCTTTTGAGGGGAGATCCAAGCCAGCATGCCTATATTATTTAGTTTAAGAATATTTCTGTCCAATTGCACCCAAGCCTTCTGATCTAAGTTGTGAGACCATTCGACCACCCTCTGCAGAATGGTCGCATTCCTATATGTTTTTAAGTCGGGAAGGCCCAGTCCCCCTCTGTCTCTAGGCAGATACATATTTCGTCTAGCAAGACGGGGTTTTACTTTGGAGAGCTTCTGAAATTCTATTGGCTGTTCAAATCAGCCAATAGTAGCTCTCATCCTATTGGCTGATTTAAACAGCCATTAGGATTTCAGTAGCTCTTATCCTATTGGCTGATATGAATTTCCAAATTCAAATCAGCCAATAGGAATGCAAGGGATGCCATCTTGAATCGCGTACCTTGCATTGAAGATTCAATGTACGCCGGCAACTGTATAAAGAGGATGCTCCGCACCGGATGTCTTCAACGATGGACCCACTCCACGACGCCGGGATGAAAATAGAAAATGCCGTCTGGATGAAGATAGAAGAGGCCGCCTGGATGAAGACTTCTCGCCACCTGGATCAGGACTTCACCGCCTGGATAAAGATGGAAGAGGCTGCCTGGATGAAGACTTCTCGCCGCCTGGATGAAGATCATTCAAGCCGGACTTCAAAAACTGTAAGTGGATCTTCGGGGGTTACTGAGGGTTTTTTAAGGGTTTTTTGGGGTGTTTTTTTTTTTTAGTTTAGGCTTTTCGTAAAAGAGCTTAATGTCCTTTTCAGGGCAAAGCAAAAGAGCTAAATGCCCTTTTAAGGACAATGCCCATACAAATGCCCTTTCAGGGCAATGGGTAGCTTAGGTTTTTATTAGTTTTACTGTTAGGGGGGTCTTTGTATTTTTTTTACAGGTAAAAGAGCTGTTTACTTAGGGTAATGCCCTACTATTGGTAGTTTATTGTAGGCTAGGGTTTGTTTTTATTTTGGGTGGGCTTTTTATTTTGATAGGGCTATTAGATTAGGTGTAATACTTTTTTATTTTTGATAATTTCGTTATTTTTCATAATTTAGTCTTTGTTATTTTTTGTAATTTAGTATTTTTTATTTTTTGTAATTAGATAGCTTTTAATTTTTAGAGTAGTTTTAGGATTTTTTTACTGAGTATTTTAGTTTTCTTTAATTGGTAGTTAGTTTAATATTAGTTTAATAGTTATATTAGTTTAATTGTTAGTTTAAACTTAGTTTTTTTAATTTGACAGGTAAGTTTTAATTTAATTTAAGATAGGAAAATTGTAATTTAATATAAAGTTAGGGGGGGGCATTAGGTTTAGGGGTCACCAGTTTAAATTTGTTTATTGCGATATGCGGGGCTTTCGGTTTAGGAGTTAATAGGTTTATTATAGTGGCAGCGTTGTAGGGCTTAATAACTTTAGCATAGTGGGGGCGATGTGGGTGGACGGCAGATTAGGGGTTAACAATATTTAAATAGTGTTTGCGACAGGTAAGTTTTAATTTAATTTAAGATAGGAAAATTGTAATTTTAATATAAAGTTAGGGAGCGTTAGGGGGCTTTCGGTTTAGGAGTTAATAGTTTAATTTATTATATTTCATTGTGGGTGGCTTGCGGTTTAGGGGTTAATAGGTTTATTATAGTGGCGGCGGTGTAGGGCTTAATAACTTTAGTATAGTGGGGGCGATGTGGGCAGATGGAAGATTAGGGGTTAACAATATTTAAATAGTGTTTGCGATGCGGGAGGGCGGCGGTTTTTAGGGGTTAATAACTTTATTATAGTGGTGACGATGTCGGGGAGTGGCGGAATAGGGGTTAATAAATGTTATCAGTGGCGGCGATGTTGGGAGCAGCAGATTAGGGGTTAATAACTTTAATATAGTGTTTGCGATGCAGGAGGACCTCGGTTTAGAGGTTAATAGGTAGTTTATGGGTGTTTAGTGTACTTTGTAGCAGTTTAGTTATGAGTTTTATGTAACAGTTTTATAGCGTAAAACTCATAACTACTGCTTTTAGATTGCGGAACGGATCTTGTAGGTATAGGCTGGAATGCAAGCTTTTTAGCCTCACTGCAAAACTCGTAATTGCAGGGCTATGGAAGTCCAATGAAAAAACTTAGGCCTAGATTTAGAGTTGTGCGGTAGCCGTCAAAACCAGCGTTAGAGGCTCCTAACGCTGGTTTTGGGCTACTGCCGGTATTTAGAGTCAGTCATTAAAGGGTCTAACGCTCACTTTCCAGCCGCGACTTTTCCATACCGCAGATCACCTTACGTCAATTGCGTATCCTATCTTTTCAATGGGATCTTTCTAACGCCGGTATTTAGAGTCGTGGCTGAAGTGAGCGTTAGAACCTAAGGACAAAACTCTAGCCGCAGAAAAAAGTCAGTAGTTAAGAGCTTTCTGGGCTAACGCCGGTTTATAAAGCTCTTAACTACTGTGCTCTAAAGTACACTAACACCCATAAACTACCTATGTACCCCTAAACCGAGGTCCCCCCACATCGCCGCCACTCTATTAAATTTTTATAACCCCTAATCTGCCGACCGCCACCTACGTTATCCTTATGTACCCCTAATCTGCTGCCCCTAACACCGCCGACCCCTATATTATATTTATTAACCCCTAACCTGCCCCCCACAACGTCGCCGCCAGCTACCTACAATAATTAACCCATAATCTGCCGACCGCAAAGCACCACCACCTACGTTATCCTTATGTACCCCTAATCTGCTGCCCCTAACACCGCCGACCCCTATATTATATTTATTAACCCCTAATCTGCCCCCCTCAACGTCGCCTCCACCTGCCTACACTTATTAACCCCTAATCTGCCTCAATAACCCTATAATAAATAGTATTAACCCCTAATCTGCCCTCCCTAACATCGCCGACACCTAACTTCAATTATTAACCCCTAATCTGCCGACCGAATCTCGCCGCTACTGTAATAAATGGATTAACCCCTAAAGCTAAGTCTAACCCTAACACTAACACCCCACTAAGTTAAATATAATTTAAATCTAACAAAATAAATTAACTCTTATTAAATAAATTATTCCTATTTAAAGCTAAATACTTACCTGTAAAATAAACCCTAATATAGCTACAATATAAATTATAATTATATTATAACTATTTTAGGATTTATATTTATTTTACAGGTAACTTTGTATTTATTTTAACCAGGTACAATAGCTATTAAATAGTTAAGAACTATTTAATAGCTAAAATAGTTAAAATAATTACAAAATTACCTGTAAAATAAATCCTAACCTAAGTTACAATTAAACCTAACACTACACTATCAATAAATAAATTAAATAAACTACCTACAATTATCTACAATTAAACCTAACACTACACTATCAATAAATAAATTAAATACAATTCCTACAAATAAATACAATTAAATAAACTAACTAAAGTACAAAAAATAAAAAAGAACTAAGTTACAAAAAATAAAAAAATATTTACAAACATTAGAAAAAAATTACAACAATTTTAAACTAATTACACCTACTCTAAGCCCCCTAATAAAATAACAAAGCCCCCCAAAATAAAAAAATGCCCTACCCTATTCTAAATTACAAAAGTTCAAAGCTCTTTTACCTTACCAGCCCTTAAAAGGACCTTTTGTGGGGCATGCCCCAAAGAATTCAGCTCTTTTGCCTGTAAAAAAAAACATACAATACCCCCCCAGGCTCCGATCGGTGATACCCGGCGAGGTGAAGATAAGGTAGGAAGATCTTCAGGGGCTTAGTGTTAGGTTTATTTAAGGGGAGGTATTGTATGTTTTTTTTTACAGGCAAAAGAGCTGAATTCTTTGGATTTAAATTTAGAATAGGGTAGGGCATTTTTTTATTTTGGGGGGCTTTGTTATTTTATTAGGGGGCTTAGAGTAGGTGTAATTAGTTTAAAATTGTTGTAATATTTTTCTGATGTTTGTAAATATTTTTTTATTTTTTGTAACTTAGTTCTTTTTTATTTTTTGTACTTTAGTTAGTTTATTTAATTGTATTTATTTGTAGGAATTGTATTTAATTTATTTATTGATAGTGTAGTGTTAGGTTTAATTGTAGATAATTGTAGGTAGTTTATTTAATTTATTTATTGATAGTGTAGTGTTAGGTTTAATTGTAACTTAGGTTAGGATTTATTTTACAGGTAATTTTGTAATTATTTTAACTATTTTAGCTATTAAATAGTTCTTAACTATTTAATAGCTATTGTACCTGGTTAAAATAAATACAAAGTTACCTGTAAAATAAATATAAATCCTAAAATAGCTATAATATAATTATAATTTATATTGTAGCTATATTAGGGTTTATTTTACAGGTAAGTATTTAGCTTTAAATAGGAATAATTTATTTAATAAGAGTTAATTTATTTCGTTAGATTTAAATTATATTTAACTTAGGGGGGTGTTAGGGTTAGACTTAGCTTTAGGGGTTAATCCATTTATAACAGTAGCGGCGAGATTCGGTCGGCAGATTAGGGGTTAATAATTGAAGTTAGGTGTCGGTGATGTTAGGGAGGGCAGATTAGGGGTTAATACTATTTATTATAGGGTTATTGAGGCGGGAGTGAGGCGGATTAGGGGTTAATAACTTTATTATAGTGTAGGCAGGTGGAGGCGACGTTGAGGGGGGGCAGATTAGGGGTTAATAAATATAATATAGGGGTCGGCGGTGTTAGGGGCAGCAGATTAGGGGGTACATAACTATAATGTAGGTGGCGGTGGTGTACGGAGCGGCAGATTAGGGGTTAATAATAATATGCAGGGGTCAGCGATAGCGGGGGCGGCAGAATAGGGGTTAATAAGTGTAAGGTTAGGGGTGTTTAGACTCAGGGTACATGTTAGAGTGTTAGGTGCAGACGTAGGAAGTGTTTCCCCATAGCAAACAATGGGGCTGCGTTAGGAGCTGAACGCGGCTTTTTTGCAGGTGTTAGGTTTTTTTTCAGCTCAAACGGCCCCATTGTTTCCTATGGGGGAATCGTGCACGAGCACGTTTTTGAAGCTGGCCGCGTCCGTAAGCACCGCTGGTATCTAGAGTTGCAGTGACGTTAAATTATGCTCTACGCTCCCTTTTTGGAGCCTAACGCACTGAAAACCCAGCCATTCTGTGAACTCTAAATACCAGCTGTATTTAAAAGGTGCGTGGGAAAAAAAGCATGTGTAGCTAACGCACCCCTTTGGCCGCAGAACTCTAAATCTAGGCGTCAATTTTTACGTGTGCTGGACTGACGTTGCATTACAGGATAAAAGGCTTGCGGTACAGCTATACCGACAAGACTTGTAATGGCTACGGTGCTGTTTTAACGCTGAAATGGTCATTGTTTCAGTGTTAAAACACAAACGCAAAACTTGTAATCTAGGTGTAAGTAAGTAACATAGGAATGTAAAATATGCGTTTTGCACATTGTGTTTTTCAGTTTAGATCATTTAAAATGACTAAATATACTGTAAAATATATAGATATATTGTTTGGATTATTTAGAATATTTGATAGTATGTTTAATAATTTTTAATTATTTGTATTCATTATTTTTATGTAATATTTCAATAACACACCTTAAAAATACTAAGTTTTCATGTGCTCTTAGCCGACCGTGTTAGGATCTATATCGAGAAACACAATGCGCAAAACACATATTTTACATTCCTATGTTCTTGACATAGAAAATAATGTACTTTTGAATATGAAATACAGTACTGTGCAAAAGTCTTAGGCCACCATTAGATTTGTTGTTTTAGCAATGGTATATTGACCATATATAATTATTTATCAGTCTCTTTATTAGAATACAATCAGAAAATACAGTATATTTGTATGCGGTATAAAAAAACAGAAACAGAAAGCAGAAAAAAAAAGCTTCTATATGCTAAAGTGGCAATTATTTAGTGTGACCTCCCCTTACACTTGAGCAATAGCAGGAACCTGGCTTTTGTAAACCTAAATGGAATGGAACCCTAATTAATGTCATTGCTAACACCTGTATTAGTCCTACTATTTCATGTTAAAATGACTGCTGGGAAAAGGTCTATTACACCAGGTTTGTTCAAGACATGCTTGAGCATTACATATACATGTGGTATGAGTTGAATTAATTGGAACCTTGCTAATTAGACCAACTTTCAGTCACATAATTTCCTTCAAAATGCCAAAGATAACAGAATATGACAGACATAAAATCCTACTTTTGCATCAGCAAGGCCACCCTCTAAATGAAATTAGCAAACAAAATGGATACTCAAGATGTGGTATTCAAGCTGTTATAAAGAAATTTGAAGAATCAGGAGAGGTCAAGGGCAATAAAAGGAATGGAAGGCCAAGAAAACTTTAAAAAAATGAAACTCTGAGAAACTTCTTATCAGATTTTGAGAGACCGGAAGAAGTCCAGTAAGGACCTGGCTCAGCATCTGGCAGCTTCATCATGATGCCAAGTTGACCCTTCTAAAGTCTGAAGAAGCTTAATCAGGAATGATCTATGTGGAAGGGAAGCAGCCAAGAAACCACTCTTTTGGAAGGGGAACATGATGAAATAGCTAAGATATGCTAAAGTTCACAAAGATTGGAATGAAGATCAGTGGAAAAGAGTAATATGGAGTGACGAATAGTGATGTCACGAACTTAAAATTTTCCGTTCGCGATCGGCGGACTCAAACTTCCGCAACTGTTCACGAACGGGCAAACTGGGCGATCCGCCATTGACTTCAATAGGCAGGCGAATTTTAACCCCTTAAGGACCAGCGACGTACCCTGTATGTAGCTGACCTTTTTTTGGTACTTGATTTTTTTATAGAGCGGTCTTGCCACCAGCGTTAAGACTGCTCTATTCCACAAAGCCTTCTGGAGGGAGGGCATTAATAGCGTGTTCTTGCTAGACTTGTGCTATTATGTCCTGAAAAAACCCTTAACGACCAGTGACATACAGGGTACATTGTGGTCATTAAGGGATTAAAACCCACAGGGACTCTTTCTGGCCACAATAGTGATGGAAAAGTTGTTTCAAGAAGACTAACACCTGGACTGTGGCATGCCGGAGGGGGATCCATGGCAAAACTCCCATGGAAAATTACATAGTTGATGCAGAGTCTGTTATTAAGCCATAAAGGGCATAAATCACCTAACATTCCTAAATTGTTTGGAATAACGTGCTTTAAAACATCAGGTATGATGTTGTATCGATCAGGTAGTGTAAAGGTTACGCCCGCTTCACAGTGACAGACCAAACTCCCTGTTTAATGCACCGCAAACAACCGCAAACAGTCCATTTGCACAACCACGAGATAGATAGATTTGATAGATACATAGATTAGATAGATAGATCAATAGATGCAATATACATTTGATAGATACGATAGATAGATTTGATAGATAAATAGATAGATTTGATAGATATATAATTTCCTAGACAGAGAATTACAAGACGTGCGGTCTTGAACCCATGGTAAGGTTCCCAGAGGCAGTTGTGGCACCAGGGGAGGTGTATATGGCATGGATTTTAGGAACCGGGAGATGGAAAAAGATGCTTGGTCGGTCCTCCTACTTCAAATTTGGTGCACTGTGCTTGCAATCTACTGTGGCACCAGATATGAGTGGTGTGTTAAGTAGTACTATTCTAATCAGTTTCATACCTGTTACTCCCCCTATCGGGGGAGGTGTATATGGCATGGATTTTAGGAACCGGGAGATGGAAAAAGATGCTTGGTCGGTCCTCCTACTTCAAATTTGGGGCACTGCGCGTGCAATCGTGGCCGGACTTTTAGCCGACGTACATTTGGCCGACGGACATTTGGCCGAAACACAAGTGGCTGTCACAAAACAGTCCGGCCACGAGATAGATAGATTTGATAGATAGATACATAGATTATATAGATCAATAGATGCAATATACATTTGATAGATACGATTGATAGTTAGATAGATTTGATAGATAAATAGATAGATTTGATAAATATATAATTTCCCAGACAGAGAATTACAAGACGTGTGGCTGGGACCCATGGTAAGGTTACTTCTTTTTGCACAATTGAGTACAGGTTGGGGATTGCCTTTTGTGCAAAGAAATTTCGGCCGGGTACCTTCTATTGTGGTGTCCCCTATCAGGGGATGTGTATATGGCATGGATTTTAGGAACCGGGAGATGGAAAAAGATGCTTGGTCAGTCCTCCTACTTCAAATTTGGGGCACTGTGCGTGCAATCGTGGCCGGACTTTTAGCTGACGGACATTTGGCCGATGGACATTTGGCCGAAACACAAGTGGCTGTCACAAAACCGTCCGGCCACGAGATAGATTTGATAGATACATAGATTACATAGATCAATAGATGCAATATACATTTGATAGATACGATTGATAGTTAGATAGATTTGATAGATAAATAGATAGATTTGATAGATATATAATTTCCCAGACAGAGAATTACAAGACGTGCGGTCTGGGACCCATGGTAAGGTTACTTCCTTTTGCACAATCGAGTACAGGTTGGGGATTGCCTTTTGTGCAAAGAAATTTCGGCCAGGTACCTTCCACTGCGGTGTCCCCTATCAGGGGATGTGTATATGGCATGGATTTTAGGAACCGGGAGATGGAAAAAGATGCTTGGTCGGTCCTCCTACTTCAAATTTGGGGAACTGTGCGTGCAATCTTGGCCGGACTTTTAGCCGACAGACATTTGGCCGACGGACATTTGGCCGAAACACAAGTGGCTGTCAAATTTGGGGCACTGCGCGTGCAATCTAATGTGCCACCAGATAGGAGTGGTGTGTTAAGAAGTACTATTCCTATCAGTTTAATCCTGTTAAGTGTCTTTTTTTTTGTTTTGTTTTTGAAGCCACAGTGCAGCACCAGAGGCCAGAAAAATTTGGCATGTACACATGCCTGAAAAATTAGGTATTGTTGCAGCCGCTGCTGTAGCAGTGGCCAGAAAAAATTGATGTTTGTTTCCCAGGCAGAAAGGGCCCCAAAACATTGCGGCTTGAACCCTAGTTGGTGGCGGATAAGTCACGCAAGTCATCCGGCATTTGAAGATAAAATACAGCAGCGTGTGGACCATTTTTAGCCCAAGGCAGCTCATGTCATCAGGACTTTTTTACTTGAATGCATCGCCCAATGTCAGTCCCTTCAGGATCCATCCCTCATTCATCTTAATAAAGGTGAGGTAATCTAGACTTTTTTGACCTAGGCGACTTCTCTTCTCAGTGACAATACCTCCTGCTGCACTGAAGGTCCTTTCTGACAGGACACTTGAAGCAGCGCAGGCCAGAAGTTCTATTGCAAATTGGGATAGCTCAGGCCACAGGTCAAGCCTGCACACCCAGTAGTCAAGGGGTTCATCGCTCCTCAGAGTGTTGAGATCTGCAGTTAAGGTGAGGTAGTCTGCTACCTGTCGGTCGAGTCGTTCTCTGAGGGTGGACCCCGAAGGGCTGTGGCAATGCATAGGAGTTAAATAGCTCCACATTTACTCCATCAACAACACGTCTGTAAAGCGTCCTGTCCTGGCCGGCGTGGTCGTGGGAGTCGGAGGATTACTTTCAGCTCTTCCCCTGTTAGATTCACGTTGTGCTGTGACATCACCCTTATACGCTGTGTAAAGCATACTTTTTAATTTATTTTGGAAATGCTGCATCCTTTCCAACTTGTTGTAATTCGGTAACATTTCTTGGACTTTATGCTTATACCGGGGGTCTAGTAGCGTGGACACCCAGTACAGGTCGTTCTCCTTCAGCTTTTTTATACGAGGGTCCCTCAACAGGCACGACAGCATGAAAGACCCCATTTGCACAAGGTTGGATGCCGAGCTAGTCATGTCCTGTTCCTCGTCCTCAGTGATGTCACTGAAGGTATCTTCTTCCCCCCCAGCCACGTACAACACCACGGGTACCAGATAGGTGACAATGAGCACCCTGGGATGCCTGTTGTGGTTGGTCTTCCTCCTCCTCCTCAAAGCCACATTCCTCCTCTGACTCCTCCTCCTCACAATCCTCTTCCAGTGTTGCCGCTGCCGTTGTCGCTTCCAGCGATGCTGATAAGGCTTTTTCTGGTGGTGATGGTGACCACAACTCTTCCTCTTCATTCTCATCTACGGCTTGATCCAGCACTCTTCGCAGGGTACACTCCAGGAAGAAAACAAATGGTATGATGTCGCTGATGGTGCCTTCGGTGCGACTGACTAGGTTTGTCACCTCCTCAAAAGGACGCATGAGCCTACAGACATTGCGCATGAGCACCCAGTAACGTGGCAAAAAAAAATCACTGCTCCGCAGAGGCTGTCCTAGCACCCCGGTCATACAAATATTCGTTAACGTCTTTTTCTTGTTGGAGCAGGCGGTCAAACATTAGGAGTGTTGAATTCCAACGTGTCGGGCTTTCGCAAATCAAGCGCCTCACTGGCATGTTGTTTCGCCGCTGGATATCGGAAAAGTGCACCATGGCCGTGTAGGAACACCTGAAATGGCCACACACCTTCCTGGCCTGCTTCAGGACGTCCTGTAAGCCTGGGAACTTATGCACAAAGAGTTGTACGATCAGATTACACACATGTGCCATGCACAGCACATGTGTCAACTTGCCCAATTTCAATGCCGCCACCAAATTACCTCCGTTGTCAGAAACCACTTTGCTGATCTCCAGTTGGTGCGGAGTCAGCCACTGATCCACCTGTGCGTTCAGGGCGGACAGGATTGCTGGTCCGGTGTGACTCTCTGCTTGCAGGCAAGTCAACTCCAAGACGGCGTGACACTGCCGTATCTGGGATGTGGAATAGTATCTGCGGAGCTGGGGGGGTGCCGTTGATGTGGAGCAAGACGCAGCAGCAGAAGAGGACTCAGCCGAGGAGGTTATGGAAGAGGATGGAGTAGGAGGAGTAGAGGAGGTGGCAGCAGGCCTGCCTGCAAGTCGTGGCGGTGTCACCAACTCCTCCTCTGCAGAGCCATGCATTCCATGCTTGGCAGCCGTCAGCAGGTTTACCCAATGCGCAGTGTAGGTGATATACCTGCCCTGACCATGCTTTGCAGACCAGCTATCAGTGGTCATATGGACCCTTGCCCCAACACTGTGTGCCAGACATGCCATTACTTCCTTTTGCACAATCGAGTACAGGTTGGGGATTGCCTTTTGTGAAAAGAAATTTTGGCCGGGTACCTTCCACTGCGGTGTCCCAATAGCTACATATTTTTTGAACGCCTCAGACTCCACCAGCTTGTATGGTAAAAGCTGGCGGGCTAAGAGTTCAGACAAGCCAGCTGTCAGACGCCGGGCAAGGGGGTGACTTTGCGACATTGGCTTCTTACGCTCAAACATGTCCTTGACAGACACCTGACTGTGGGCAGATGAGCAGGAACTGCTCCGGAAGAGAGACGGAGTGGCGGATGGTTGAGAGGGGGCAAGGAGGACAGCAATGGTTGACGTGGCTGAAGATGCTGGACCAGGAGGAGGATGGTGGCTTTGAGTTTGTGTGCTGCTTCTACTCATGTGTTGATCCCATAGGCATTTATATTATTTATTATTATTTATATTTATTATTTATATTTATTTATTTATTTATTTATTTTTAGCTATAGAAGATTGGGTGTCCTGTGTTAAAAAGTCAACTATGTCCTCCTCAGAACTTTTTGAGTTCATGGGACGTGGCCTCTGAACACTGGGCATTATTCTACGGCCAAAGGCAATCACAGCACCATGACCACGATGGCACCTGCCTGTCATTTTTTTAAAAATGTACACTTACACTACTATTAAACAAGATATGAGTGGTGGCACTGGGCAAGTGGGCACAGTATACGCTGTGAGCCTGACACAAAAAAGCAGACTGATGTTTCACAGTCCAAAAAGTTTTTATTTTTTTAAATGTACACTTACACTACTATTAAACAAGATATTTGTGGTGGCACTGGGCAAGTGGGCACAGTATACGCTGTGAACCTGGCACACACGCTGGCTGGCAGGCAGGCAACTGCAATTAGATTACACTAGCAGACTGATGTTTCACAGTCAAAAAAGTTTTTTTTTTTTACAAAATTTACACTACTGTTACAACAGATATGAGCGGTGGCACTTAGAAAGTGGGCCTGGCACACACGCTGGCAGGCAGGCATCTGCAATTAGATTACACTAGCAGACTGATGTTTCACAGTCAAAAATTTTTTTTTACAAAATTTACACTACTGTTACAACAGATATGAGTGGTGGCACTTGTTGGCAAGTGGGCCTGACACACACGCTGGCAGGCAGGCAACTGCTATTAGATTACACTAGCAGACTGATGTTTCACAGTCAAAAAAGTTTTTTTTTACAAAATTTACACTACTGTTACAACAGATATGAATGGTGGCACTAGTTGGCAAGTGGGCCTGGCACACATGCTGGCAGGCAGGCAACTGCAATTAGATTACACTAGCAGACTGATGTTTCACAGTCAAAAAAGTTTTTTTGTTTTTTTTTAAATTACACTACTGTTACAACAGATATGAGTGGTGGCACTAGTTGGCAAGTGGGCCTGGCACACACGCTGGCAGGCAGGCAACTTCTATTAGATTACACTAACAGACTGATGTTTCACAGTCAAAAAAGTTTTTTTTTTACAAAATTTACACTACTGTTACAACAGATATGAGTGGTGGCACTAGTTGGCAAGTGGGCCTGGCACACACGCTGGCAGGCAGGCAACTGCTATTAGATTACACTAGCAGACTGATGTTTCACAGTCAACATTTTTTTTAAAAAAAATTACACTACTGTTACAACAGATATGAGTGGTGGCACTAGTTGGCAAGTGGCCCGGCACACACGCTGGCAGGCAGGCAACTGCAATTAGATTACACTAGCAGACTGATGTTTCACAGTCAAAAAAGTTTTTTTTTACAAAATTTACACTACTGTTACAACAGATACAGTGGGGAAAAAAAGTATTTAGTCAGCCACCAATTGTGCAAGTTCTCCCACTTAAGAAGATGAGAGAGGCCTGTAATTTTCATCATAGGTATACCTCAACTATGAGAGACAAAATGTTGAAACAAATCCAGACAATCACATTGTCTGATTTGGAAAGAATTTATTTGCAAATTATAGTGGAAAATGAGTATTTAGTCAATATCAAAAGTTCATCTCAAAACTTTGTTATATATCCTTTGTTGGCAATGACAGAGGTCAAACGTTTTCTGTAAGTCTTCACAAGGTTGTCACACACTGTTGCTGGTATATTGGCCCATTCCTGCATGCAGATCTCCTCTAGAGCAATGATGTTTTGGGGCTGTTGCTGGTCAACACAGACTTTCAACTCCCTCCAAAGGTTTTCTATGGGGTTGAGATCTGGAGACTGTCTAGGCCACTCCAGGACCTTGAAATGCTTCTTACGAAGCCACTCCTTCGTTGCCCGGGCGGTGTTTTTGGGATCATTGTCATGCTGAAAGACCCAGCCACGTTTTATCTTCAATGCCCTTGCTGATGGAAGGAGGTTTGCACTCAAAATCTCACAATACATGTCCCCATTCATTCTTTCATGTACACGGATCAGTCATCCTGTTCCCTTTGTAGAGAAACAGCCCCAAAGCATGATGTTGCCACCCCCATGCTTCACAGTAGGTATGGTGTTCTCTCTCCTCCAAACACGACAAGTTGTGTTTCTACCAAAGAGTTCTACTCTGGTTTCATCTGACCATATGACATTCTCCCAATCCACTTCTGGGTCATCCAAATGCTCTCTAGCATACTTCAGACAGGCCTGGACATGTACTGGCTTAAGCAGGGGGACACGTCTGGCACTGCAGGATCTGAGTCCCTGGCGGCGTAGTGTGTGACTGATGGTAGCCTTTGTTACGTTGGTCCCAGCTCTCTGCAGGTCATTCACTAGGTCCCCCGTGTGGTTCTGGGATGCTTGCTCACCGTTCTTGTTATCATTTTGACCCCACGGGGTGAGATCTTGCGTGGAGCCCCAGATCGAGGGAGATTATCAGTGATCTTGTATCTCTTCAATTTTCTAATTATTGCTCCCACAGTTGATTTCTTCACACCAAGCTGCTTGCCTATTGCAGATTCAGTCTTCCCAGCCTGGTGCAGGTCTACAATTTTGTTTCTGGTGTCCTTCGACAGCTCTTTGGTCTTCAACATAGTGGAGTTTGGAGTGTGACTGTTTGAGGTTGTGGACAGGTGTCTTTTGTACTGATAACAAGTTCAAACAGGTGCCATTAAGTAATGAGTGGAGGACAGAGGAGCCTCTTAAAGAAGAAGATACAGGTCTGCGAGAGCCAGAAATCTTGCTTGTTTGTAGTTGACCAAATACTTATTTTCCACCATATTATGCAAATAAATTCTTTCCAAATCAGACAATGTGATTGTCTGGATTTGTTTCCACATTTTGTCTCTCATAGTTGAGGTATACCTATGATGAAAATTACAGGCCTCTCTCATCTTCTTAAGTGGGAGAACTTGCACAATTGGTGGCTGACTAAATACTTTTTTCCCCCAATGTATGAGTGGTGGCACTAGTTGGCAAGTCGGCCTGGCACACACGCTGGCAGGCAGGCAACTGCAATTAGATTACACTAGCAGACTGATGTTTCACAGTCAAAAAAGTTTTTTTTTTTAATTTACACTACTGTTACAACAGATATGAGTGGTGGCACTAGTTGGCAAGTGGGCCTGGCACACACGCTGGCAGGCAGGCAACTGCTATTAGATTACACTAGCAGACTGATGTTTCACAGTCAAAAAATGTTTTTTTTAAATTTACACTACTGTTACAACAGATATGAGTGGTGGCACTAGTTGGCAAGTGGGCCTGGCTCACACACTGGCAGGCAGGCAACTGCTATTAGATTACACTAGCAGACTGATGTTTCACAGTGAAAAAAGTTTTTTTTTTACAAAATTTACACTACTGTTACAACAGATATGAGTGGTGGCACTAGTTGGCAAGTGGGCCTGGCACACACGCTGGCAGGCAGGCAACTGCAATTAGATTACACTAGCAGACTGATGTTTCACAGTCAAATTTTTTTTTTTTTTTAAATTTACACTACTGTTACAACAGATATGAGTGGTGGCACTAGTTGGCAAGTGGGCCTGGCACACACGCTGGCAGGCAGGCAACTGCAATTAGATTACACTAGCAGACTGATGTTTCACAGTCAAAAAAGTTTTGTTTTTTTTAAATTTACACTACTGTTACAACAGATATGAGTTGTGGCACTAGTTGGCAAGTGGGCCTGGCACACACGCTGGCAGGCAGGCAACTGCTATTAGATTACACTAGCAGACTGATGTTTCACAGTAAAAAAAGTTTTTTTTTACAAAATTTACACTACTGTTACAACAGATATGAGTGGTGGCACTAGTTGGCAAGTGGGCCTGGCTCACACACTGGCAGGCAGGCAACTGCTATTAGATTACACTAGCAGACTGATGTTTCACAGTCAAAAAAGTTTTTTTTTTTAAATTTACACTACTGTTACAACAGATATGAGTGGTGGCACTAGTTGGCAAGTGGGCCTGGCACACACGCTGGCAGGCAGGCAACTGCAATTAGATTACACTAGCAGACTGATGTTTCACAGTCAAAAAAGTTTTTTTATAAAAAATTTACACTACTGTTATAACAGATATGAGTGGTGGCACCAGTTGGCAAGTGGGCCTGGCACACACGCTGACAGGCAGGCAACTGCAATTAGATTACACTAGCAGACTGATGTTTCACAGTCAAAAAAGTTTTTTTTTACAAAATTTACACTACTGTTACAACAGATATGAGTGGTGGCACTAGTTGGCAAGTGGGCCTGGCACACACGCTGGCAGGTAGGCAACTGCTATTAGATTACACTAGCAGACTGATGTTTCACAGTCAAAAAAGTTTTTTTTTACAAAATTTACACTACTGTTACAACAGATATGAGTGGTGGCACTGCAGACAGGCAACTGCAATTAGATTACACTAGCAGACTGATGTTTCACAGTCAAAATTACACAGGCAAAAAAAAAATGTTCTAGCCCTAAAAAGGGCTTTTTGGGGTGCTGTCCTTACAGCAGAGATCAGATGAGTCCTTCAGGACTGTAGTGGACACTGAATACACTAGCCTAGCTATCAATTTCCCTATAAAATCAGCAGCAGCAGCACTATCCCTCCTCTCACTAAGAATGCAGGATCAGAATGAATCTAAAATGGCTGCTGTCCAGGAGCTGGGAGGGTCTGGGAGGGAGTGTCTGCTGCTGATTGGCTGAAATGTGTCTGCAGACTGTGAGATACAGGGCCAAAGTTTACTCAATGATGACGAATAGGGGGCGGATTGAACATTGCATATGTTCGCCGGGAACTATTCGCCGGCGAACTATTCGCGACATCACTAGTGACGAATCCAAATTTGAAACTTTTGGGTCAATCGTCGACTGTATTTGAGAATAAGAGTTGGAGAGAGATGAAAGAATGAGTGCTTGTGGCCGTCAGTGAAACAAGGTGGAGGGTCTGTCTTGGTTTGGGGCTGCATTTCTGCCAATGGTGTTGGCAATATTGTCCGAATTGATGGGATTATGAATGCTGAAAAGTAAAGATAGGTTTTAATTCATCATGCCATTCCTTCTGGAAAGCTCCTGATTTGGAATGGTTTTATTTTCCAGCATGATAACGATCCAAAGCACACTGCTAATGCAGTAAAATCATATTTAGAGAGAAAAAAGCTGATAAAACACTGACAGTCATGGACTGGCCTCCACAGAGTCCATACCTGAATAGTATAGAGACATTATGGGATCACCTGGACAGAGAAATAAAAGACAACCTAAATCTAAAGAAGAAGTCTGGGAAGTGCTAAAAGAGGCCTCATATAATATACTAGAAGATTATCTGAAAAAGCCATTTTGTTCTGAAAATTGTTTGTTTTTATATTTTGTGTACATATTCCCTGCATTTTCTGTTTGTATTTTATCAAAGAGACCGAAAAATAAATATGGATGGTCATTAAAGCTTTGCTAAAACAACAAATCTATTGGTGGCCTAAGACCTTTGCACAATACTGTAAATATTTCCATATATATCTGATACTGTTCATGTAAAATACATATCTATACCTATATATCTTTAGGAATATATATATGCAGGTATAGTTATATACACATATACATATAGAAATATATATTTAGGAATAAATATAACATTATCCTGCAATTGAAGAACATTGGAATGTGAAATATGTACATCAAATATAAAGTAAAACACATAAATACTTATGTACATATGTACACACACACATTATATATATATATATATATATATATATATATATATATATATATATATATATGATACTGTTAATGTCAAATACATATCTATAGGAATAGATATGCAGGTATAGCTATAATAGAGAGAAAAATGTTGTTGAATTAAGAGAAAGCAGAGACATTAATGTGAGGTCATAGCAGAACTGGAAACATTTTTTATAATTATCATCTCTCGTTCTCCACTTCCTTCGATTCCAATGCTTTGGCTTCAGAAACTTTGAAATTGAAAGTTTTTGAAGCCAAAAGCATTGGAATCAAAGGATTTTGCTTTATCCATACCTCATAAGAGCTGAGGTTGTTACACGTGAGTGTTCATTTGGCTACACTGTTTTGAACTACTTTCAAGTTTTCTGATATACTACACTAGGAAGAACTCTTTTGCTGTGCGCCCTTCCCTCTTCTGTTTTAGATTTTGCCTTGGAGGATCTCCATTGTCTAAGCGGACTCCTTCTGTTCACCTGGGATTAGGCTGTGAGTGAAAAATACTTATTTTGGTCTTCTCTCCTCCCTCCACATGTGATTTGATGTTTTGGGACTAAAACAAGGGGAGACCTGTACTCCCAGGACAATACTGGTATTTAAAAGTGGGACATCTATATTTAATAGCGCTGTATTCACTCTGTCTTAGAATATATATATATATATACACACACACACATTTAGACATGTGCATGTATGTATCTCTATGTTAAAGCCCTTTGCAGTCCTTTTTTGAGACCTCTTATCTTTGAGCCTTTATAACTTTTTTTTGCATTTTTTTAAAAATAATTTCTATTAGATGGTGTTATTTTGAGCGTAACTGTACTGTTAAATGTATTGAAGATGTGTTCTGTGCAACTTTTTATTCGAGCGTAACAGTTAACCAGGGCTCTGAAGTCAAGCTATCCTAACACGTGTTAAATTCAATTGCACTTGAGCGAACGCATTTAGGGGCCCATTTATCAAGCTCCGGATGGAGCTTGAGGGCCGTGTTTCTAAAGATCGCTGCTCCATAACCTGTCCACGTGCTCTGAGCAGGCGGACAGACATCCCCGCAAATTCAACCTAATCGACTTGATTGACACCCCCCTGCTGGCGGCAATGCTGAATACGGAGAGTGTATTGCTCTCCGCATTCAGCGAGGTCTGTCGGACCTGATCCGCACTGTCGGATCAGGTCCGACAGACCTTTGTTAAATAGGCCCCTTAGTTTCAACTTGTAACATGCGCACTACTGCTTCTGAGGTGCCAAAGAGCTGTGATAAACTACTTTTGGGGGATATAAAATAAGGATTTATTTATAGATATATCATATGTTAAATATACAAAAGTGCTAAACAAACGAATAAGCCTTTATAGGTATAATAAATTAAATTAATTTTATAGAAGTTTATTTTATTATACCTATAAAGGCTTATTCGTTTGTTTAGCACTTGTGTATATTTAACATATGATATATCTATAAATAAATTCTTATTTTCTAACCCCGGCTAGCTCTGCTAAGCACCAATATTTTCACCTATACAGCTCCTTATTTCCCCAGGGATTTTTGAAGAGGGAATCCCTTTTACTTGGCAGTGGGCTATAGGGATAAAGCGCCAGTTTGTTCCCTTTTTTAAACTCCTAATCCAGCCCTAGATGTGTTCAGCTACTTCCCAGTTGCACACTACTGCACTGGAGCTGACTTTAACTATGTGTTTAATCCATTTGAAGGGTATGATATGCAAGCAATGGTAAAATTATAAAATGGTCTAACACATGATGTCCATTTGATAGTAAATAATGTACCAAATCTCCAATATCTCTCTTAACAGACTGAAATCTAAAATAACAACACACTAATTTTAAACTGACGCTGCAAATAAATATTAATCAAGACAAAAGCAAGACAAAATCAGTTCAGCACAAAATGAATATTTTTAGCACAAAAAGCAAGGCGAAATATAATACTTTACAGCGTAAGGAAACAGTGAATTTTTTAGCAATGCAAATTAATCCCTTTGGAAGTAAGTAGAACAATTATTTTGCATTGATTTTGATTCTGTCCTAAAGCCAGGAGACTTTAAAAAAATGCTTTCATGTCTACAAAATTATTACATTATTCATAGTAATCTACATACTTCCCTATATGATAGATAAGTCAATAGTGACTGTCTCTTGGTAGGGGGCACTAAGAATTGATTTAAAAAATAATATATACTATATTATATTGTATTAAACTATAACCATGATATGTTAAGGCATATAAATGACAGAATGTGGAATACAACCTGAAAAAAATCAATTATTGTTCTATTGAACAAAACTATTTTACAATACTATTACAGAAATATTGACAAACATAGGCCTCTGTACATTACAGTCTATTTGTATCTAATTTTCCAACTAGAAGTCAGAGGGTAAGGCTGTTATCCAATGGTCCGTGGGTGGGGCTGCACTCTCCTCACATGAAGGTGTCACAATATCTGGAAGTTAGGGGAGAACAAGAGAGGCGCCTGTGTGTACCAATAATGGAATCATATAATCACAATCAATGGTCCCTAGAACAGGGTACTCACATTTATGAAGAGCACTCAGACAGTCTCTCTCTTCAGATTTGATGCCACCTTGATCCTATATCCAGATTGATCAGTGAGCTGGGTTGCTGTCAAATATCCAGCCGTGCCTAATAGCACTGTCTGAGTCCTCTTCATAAATGTGAGTACCCTGTTTTAGGGACCATTGATTGTGATTACACGATTCCATCATTGGTACACACAGGCCCTCTCTTGTTCTCAGAAACAAGAAGCGGTTAGGCAGGTACTACTCCAAGCGTTTAATGCTTATAAAATACAAGATTTATTGATAAATTTAAAAGATTGAACAGATATGGCAGCAATAGATGTGCTCCACATTTAAAAGTGCCTTTTTTATTTAACCAGGATGTAGCATATTTTTGTGTAGAAATTAGTTTTTTAACTAGACTAGGTGTCAATGTTTGCGCTAGTTAAAAAACAAATTTCTACACAAAAATATGCTACATCCTGGTTAAATAAAAAAGGCACTTTTAAATGTGGAGCACGCATGTGTTTGGCATGCTCAAGTGTCTTACAGGAGGATCACTTAGGCCTAGATTTAGAGTTGGGCGGTAGCCGTCAAAACCAGCGTTAGAGGCTCCTAACGCTGGTTTTTACCGCACTCTGGTATTTGGAGCCAGTCATTAAAGAGTCTAACGCTCACTTTCCAGCCACGACTTTTCCATACCGCAGATCCCCTTACATCAATTGCATATCCTATCTTTTCAATGGGATCTTTCTAACGCTGGTATTTAGAGTCTTGGCTGAAGTGAGCGTTAGAAATCTAACGACAAAACTCCAGCCGCAGAAAAAAGTCAGTAGTTAAGAGCTTTCTGATTAACCTCTAATCTGCCGACCGAATCTGTCCGCTACTGTAATAAATGGATTAACCCCTAAAGCTAAGTCTAACCCTTACACTAACACCCCCCTAAGTTAATTATAATTTTTATCTAACTAAATAAATTAACTCTTATTAAATAAATTATTCCTATTTAAAGCTAAATACTTACCTGTAAAATAAACCCTAATATAGCTACAATATAAATTATAATTATATTGTAGCTATTTTAGGATTAATATTTATTTTACAGGCAACTTTGTATTTATTTTAACCAGGTACAATAGCTATTAAATAGTTAAGAACTATTTAATAGCTACCTAGTTAAAATAATTGCAAAATTACCTGTAAAATAAATCCTAACCTAATTTACAATTAAACCTAACACCACACTATCAATAAATAAATAAATCAAACTACCTACAATTATCTACAATTAAACCTAACACTACACTATCAATAAATAAATTAAATACAATTCCTACAAATAAATACAATTAAATAAACTAACTAAAGTACAAAAAATAAAAAAGAACTAAGTTACAAAAAATAAAAAAATATTTACAAACATTAGAAAAAAATTACAACAATTTTAAACTAATTACACCTACTCTAAGCCCCCTAATAAAATAACAAAGACCCCCAAAATAAAAAAATGCCCTACCCTATTCTAAATTACAAAAGTTCAAAGCTCTTTTACCTTACCAGCCCTTAAAAGGGCCCTCTGCGGGGCATGCCCCAAAGAATTCAGCTCTTTTGCCTGTAAAAAAAAACATACAATACCCCCCAACATTACAACCCACCACCCACATACCCCTAATCTAACCCAAACCCCCCTTAATAAACCTAACACTAAGCCCCTGAAGATCTTCCTACCTTGTCTTCACCATGCCAGGTATCACCGATCGTTCCAGGCTTCGAAATCTTCATCCAAGCCCAAGCGGGGGCTAGACATCCATCATCCCGCGGCTGAAGAGGTCCAGAAGAGGCTCCAAAGTCTTCATCCTATCCGGGAAGAAGAGGCGATCCGGACCGGCAACCATCTTGATCCAAGCGGCATCTTCTATCTTCATCCGATGACGACCGGCTCCATCTTGAAGACCTCCACCGCGGATCCATCTTCTTCTTCCGACGACTTCCCGACGAATGACGGTTCCTTTAAGGGACGTCATCCAAGATGGCGTCCCTCGAATTCCGATTGGCTGATAGGATTCTATCAGCCAATCGGAATTAAGGTAGGAAAATTCTGATTGGCTGATGGAATCAGCCAATCAGAATCAAGTTCAATCCGATTGGCTGATTCCATCAGCCAATCAGATTGAGCTTGCATTCTATTGGCTATTCCAATCAGCCAATAGAATGTGAGCTCAATCTGATTGGCTGATCGGATCAGCCAATTGGATTGAGCTTGATTCTGATTGGCTGATTCCATCAGCCAATCAGAATTTTCCTACCTTAATTCCGATTGGCTGATAGAATCCTATCAGCCAATCGGAATTCGAGGGACGCCATCTTGTATGACGTCCCTTAAAGGAACCGTCATTCGTTGGGAAGTCGTCGGAAGAAGAAGATGGGTCGGCGGTGGAGGTCTTCAAGATGTAGCTGGTCGTCATCGGATGAAGATAGAAGATGCCGCTTGGATCAAGATGGTTGCCGGTCCGGATCGCCTCTTCTTCTTGGATAGGATGAAGACTTTGGAGCCTCTTCTGGACCTCTTCAGTCGCCGGATGATGGATGTCTAGCCCCCGCTTGGGCTTGGATGAAGATTTCGGAGCCTGGAACGATCGGTGATACCTGGCATCTTGAAGACAAGGTAGGAAGATCTTCAGGGGCTTAGTGTTAGGTTTATTTAAGGGGGGTTTGGGTTAGATTAGGGGTATGTGGGTGGTGGGTTGTAATGTTGGGGGGGTATTGTATGTTTTTTTTTACAGGCAAAAGAGCTGAATTCTTTGGGGCATGCCCCGCAAAGGGCCCTTTTAAGGGCTGGTAAGGTAAAAGAGCTTTGAACTTTTGTAATTTAGAATAGGGTAGGGCATTTTTTTATTTTGGGGGTCTTTGTTATTTTATTAGGGGGATTAGAGTAGGTGTAATTAGTTTAAAATTGTTGTAATTTTTTTCTAATGTTTGTAAATATTTTTTTATTTTTTGTAACTTAGTTCTTTTTTATTTTTTGTACTTTAGTTAGTTTATTTAATTGTATTTATTTGTAAGAATTGTATTTAATTTATTTATTGATAGTGTAGTGTTACGTTTAATTGTAGATAATTGTAGGTAGTTTATTTAATTAATTTATTGATAGTGTAGTGTTAGGTTTAATTGTAACTTAGGTTCGGATTTATTTTACAGGTAATTTTGTAATTATTTTAACTAGGTAGCTATTAAATAGTTCTTAACTATTTAATAGCTATTGTACCTGGTTAAAATAAATACAAAGTTGCCTGTAAAATAAATATTAATCCTAAAATAGCTACAATATAATTATAATTTATATTGTAGCTATATTAGGGTTTATTTTACAGGTAAGTATTTAGCTTTAAATAGGAATAATTTATTTAATAAGACTTAATTTGCAGGTGAAGCCATTTATTATCAATGCGAAACATGTCAGACTTCCTGCTCTATTGCTGCCATGTCTGTTCATTCTTTTAAATTTATCAATAAATCTTGTATTTTATAAGCATTATACGCTTGGAGTAGTACCTGCCTAACCGCTAATTGTTTCTGTGTTCCTACGGACTGATCCAGCGTTTTTGGCTACGGTACTCCAGGGAAAGGTAAAAGGTTCACTAGCCCAGTCTCAGGGCTTCCGGTGTTGTCAGCTGCACGCCTTGGTTGCGGCACTACTTTCTTCTGACTCTCTTGTTCTCCCCTAACTTCCAGATACATACTTCTCTATGTATCACTAAGAGAAACTGTAGCTCATATTTACAAAGTAGTGTTTTGCTTTTTTATATCACCTTTTAAAGATTAGATTTTGAAATATACAACATGATTAATTAATTATTTGACTACCTTGTTCTATCTGATTTCCAAATGTGTTTTTACTTGTTTTTACCTGCTCTTGAAAAAGACATTGTAAACATTAAAACGCGTTGAGCTATTAAAATCTTGTACTTTTTACCAACATTGAAGTACTGCTTTGCTTCTTGTTGATGTGACATCACCGGAATTCGAGATTTGATGGAGTAAGTTATTGCTTGTTTTACCAATAGTAATATTTGTAAAGTAATATTTGCTTAAATTTCATTGGAGTAACTACTTGTCCTCAGCTTGTTGCATTAAACTCGTGAGGTTTTCTTCAGATTGGCGGACATCATGCATCTTATGGAGTGAGTATATTGCACCCTTTTGAATTGGTTTATATATGTACATCAAGCCTCTTTCCTTTGCCACCATAGATTTAAAGATGTCTACATATCCTGAGTAAAGTTCTAAGACCTGCACCATCTACCACCAAAACTATATAACATTTTAATTATAAATGATAAGCAAGCTCAACACAATAAATATATACCTTGATTTTTTATATAGAATACTATTCATGTAATGGTGCAGACCTAAAATTACTATATTTCTTTAAACTAAAAAAGATAGGCTCCCCATCTAGCGGTTCCGATACTGACGAAGCTCTGTTGTCCAGCCAATGGGAGTGAAACACTCGTAGGCATGGCTTTCCAGTCTGATGAAAGAGAACTTTTAAACTGATGGCGTGCTGCAATTCCAATCTGCTATACTTTACAGTAATCTAAAGGTTAATAATGAATATTGTTGGAACAAGCATTGACACAGGATTTGTGTCTCGAAGAAAGGCAAATTGACATCCAGTCATATGGAGAGGTATCACTTCTGTCAATATCGGAAATGCTAGATGTGGAGCCTGCCATAAATAAATGGACGGCAGGTGATCCGGTACTTTATATATTGCACCCTCGGCTCCTTTACTATATGTTATACTGACTGTCGATGTGGGACATTGCTAATATATTTGCTTGCCAGGCTATTGCTATGCTACTAATTCAGCTTGCTTTGGCTCATTTCAAAATGTTCCCTTTTGCCTATATGCTCATTCACTGACATATGCTCGTGTCTAACTCACACGGATGCACGTGCAGCTTCTTGCCTACTAACAAATAATTTTGGAATTGCAACAAGGGATGAACTTTCTCCTAACATAGTGCCATCCTGACAATTATGTTACTATGAACAACATACATGCATAGATCCCCACGTATAACCTGGCCAGACATCACCTATTACATATAGGGTTTGGTTCAGCAGGGTGTTGCATGTTTGAGTTTCTCATCAGAGTGGCTTATTGTATACAACCTTTTACTCATGTGTATGTGTTTATTCTCATGTTGGTATTGGTACTAATAATTACTTTTGGACTTTAAGGTTACAAGATGTGTGTATAACTGCTATGACAACATGGTGTATCTTTTAGTTAATTCCAGAATATCTATCACCAATAATAATAAAAAATGTATCAATAATTAAAAGAGTGCTGAAGTCCCATTCTTTTATACAAAGACTTACATATCTATAGTGTCTATCTTTTTTAGTTTAACGAAATATATATATATCATTTTAAGTTCAGACTAGGTGCTATTGCATTATCTTTTGATTGTGCATTTGCTGATTATGCAAATGTACTGTGTTAACTGGTTATTAAATGTATGATATGTATAAGTAATTATGTATGGCATTGAAAAATATGTAGATAAAAGAATTGTTAAAAACATTTAAAGGGACATTAAGCTGCTTAGCATAACCACACTTGCGTCTGCAGATTTCTTCAAAGCCGTTCTCTAAAACAAAATCTGATAATTCTCCAATTTCAAATTCTCCTTTTTAAAATAACAGTTTCACACATTAAATGATATTAATCTAAAGCCAAATTCTCATATTAAAAAATACATATTACATTGTTGAATACATAGCAGGAAGTATGGATCAATCAGTATCTGCATTGTAAGCTTATATTACTTATAAAGTACATAGAAATGTTTCTAACTTTCCTTTCAGTGTCAACATTATTTCATCCAATGTCCCGTTCCCCCCTCCCCCCGAAAAAAAAAGTTGATGTACTTCTTGATATGTTTCTAATGAAACACGTTTCTTATTCTAAAATACGTTTTCTCATTTTACTTGACCGCATGCATTGCACATTTGAAAAATACATATACTCAAAGTTGATGAAAAGTTATTTCAACGCTTTTTGAAAAAAAAAAACTGCTAAAGTTTCTTTTAAATTCTAGGGGGACTTTTGTTGTAAGCTTTTCAATAACAATAAAATGCCCCTAGATTATCACTTTGTAATAAACTTACTAATCAAAACGTAAGAAAAGGACATTTCAACATACATATTTGTACCATTAATAAATAGCTTAGTGGGAAAAAAAGGTACAACGCTACAGCTGTTTAAAAAATAGGACAGTTTAAAGCTAAAAACTTAAAATATTAGGATACCAAGAACAATTCACAAGACCATATTTTCCTCTTCCTTCACTTTACACTGAAGGTGTTTAACCCCTTAAGGTTACTGATTTGACCATAATTATCTGCTCTCTTGCTATGTGCACAATAAATATTATATTCCATTTTACCAATAAATAGGAATTTATTACTGAAAAATGTGGGGAAATAAAACATTTTTTGTGCAGTAAATAATTTCTACACAATTAGTGTAGCTAAAGAATGATGAATAACTTAATATAGATTCATTATTTTGTTCTCTTTTTAGGAATACCTCATATATCTAGGTTTCCAAATAATTTATAGCAAATACTCAACAAATACTACCAAAAGTTTACATGATTTGCTATTCTTAGACTGTATGTTTAGTAGCTGTCACCCAGTCCAAAACCACTGAACAGAGGTTTATACTTGTAGAACTTAGACACCCCCAGGGTATTTACCTAGATATATTTTTCTATTTTATCACTAAGAGCATGTAAATACAACTTAGAGATACTTTGCACACTTTACTAACATTAAACTAAAATTATAGAAAAAATACTGACTGTCACAGTGATCACATAGCCATGGGACAATTTAGGCCAGAATAAAGTGGCGCACTAACAGTTACGTGCAAACGAAAAGGGGTTTATTGTGGGTGTTTGCACTCGTCAGGTTTATTGCTCGTATTACAAGTGTTACAAGTGGTAGGTAAACGCGTATGGTTGAGCACAATTGAAGTTAATGAGCGTCAGGATAGCGCGTCCTCAGAGCTCTTGTTAACTGTTACACAAAACAAAAGAGTGTCTCAAAACACGTAAAAAATACATTTAAAAATACAGTTACAATCATAATAACTCTATCTAATACAAATTATTAAAAAATAGCACAAAAAAGTTATAAGAGATCAAAGATATGAGGTCTCAAGTGTTAGAAAAAAAGGCAGGCAAAGGGCTTTAACATTGAGATATATACATATACATATCTAAATATGTATGTATATATATATATATATACATTATATCTATATATGTATATATTATATATATAAATATGTGTGTCTATATATATTTCAGTTTGTTTGGATTTGAAAGCTTGCATTGTGTGGCTGTTTTAGGGTCTCAGGTATTGGAAAGGACCTTGACGTGGTACCTGAGCTTGTCCCATTTGGCCAGATGCGGTGACTAACCTTTCCATTTTTTATTTTAAATCTTAGCTGAGAGCTTGTAAGTGAGTGCTGGGTTTTCTCTGTGTGTTGTATTAATTTGTTTTGTAATTTTCCCTATGGTTCTTGCACCCAGACCTGTTTGGGGTTAACTGCTTGTGGCTCTGGGGACAGCCCAGCTTCCTGTGAGTGCCAGTGGCAACCAGGGCTGAGCATGTTGCAGGGTCATGGGATGTGTACCCATTCCGGTATGAGAGTGCAGTTCCCTTCCGTGTTTTGTATGTGTCTATATATGTATATATTATATATATAAATATGTGTGTCTATATATGTATATATTATATATATAAATATGTGTGTCTATATATGTATATATTATATATATAGATATGTGTGTCTATATATGTATATATTATATATATAGATATGTGTGTCTATATATATATATATATATATATATATATATATATATATATATATATATAACATTGTAAATAGGAAACAAGCACCATATAGAGCACTCACTTATGAAAAATGTATACAAAAAGATAGGGAAAATTGTCTCAACAATTTAAAAATTAACTATTATTAGTACTTACTAGTTAGTAAGCCTGCCCAGAGGGCAGTCTGTGTGTTGTTAATAAAAACAATTTCAAAAAAATTGAACTAAAGAAAAAAATAAACAAAATATCAAAAATAAAAAAAATTAAACCTAATCCCTATGAAAATTAAAAAGCCCCCAAAAAATAAACCCCCCTAAATCTAATGCTGAACTACCAATAGCCCTTAAAATGGCTTTTTGCAGGGCATTACCCTAAGTTAAACAGCTCTTTTGCAGTTATAAAAAATTCGAAGTCCTCCCTAACAGTAAAGCCCACGAACCCACCAACCCCCCCCCAAAATAAATAAACCTAACACTAAAAAACCTAAACTATCCATTGCCCTGAAAAGGGCATTTGTATAGGCATTTTGCTGCCCATCCCTAATTAAAAAAAAATAAAATAAAAATAAAAACCTAAATCTAACCCCCAAAAATTAAAATATTAAACCTAAATTTAAATTAATCTAAAATTACAGAACATAAAAAAATCTAATATTACAGAAAATAAAAAAACTCTAAGAATAAACTGCCAGTAGCCCTTAAAAGGGCTTTTTGCAGGGCATTGCCCCAAGATGAACAGTTCTTTTACAAATAAAAATAGACAAAGTCCCCCCTAACAGTAAAACCCCACACCCACCAGACCCCCAAAATAAAAAACCCAAAACTAAAAAACCTAAACTACCCATTGCCCTGAAAAGGGCATTTGTTGGGCTTGCCCGTAAAAGGGCATTTAGCTCTTTTACAATATGCCCACCCTAATATAAATATGTTATTTATTATTTAATTTTTTTTGTAATGCTATGTTTGCCTTCGCTGCTTCCCAATGAATTCCAAAAATGATGGGGTGGTGAAAGAATCCACCAAAGCTGCATCCAGGTGAATTCTTTTGGCAGAGCGCGCAGCCATGTTGGCTACCTCACACTGTCAACATTCCATTGAGGATGCGTGCACAACTGCCGACGGCGACAGACATTACAAACGCAATTATACTAAAGATATAGGCCCCTAGTTATCAAGCCGTCAACCTCAAATACGGTGGAATTCTGCAGCATATTTGTGGCGAGGCTGATTCGCCTAAGTTATCAAGCCCTGCTGCCCGGCAAAAGTAGATTTTTGTGACGTAAGCTTCGATCCGCCGGACTCAGTCCGACACAGATCGATTCTTACGTCACTCCAGATGTTCCGAACACAAGTTCGGCACAATCTGACTACTTTTGCTAGTTATAAAAAAACTAGCAGGTACGCTCGGCACTTTTCCGGCCCAGCGTACCTGGTTTTCAATCCGCCGCCCTGGAGGCGGCGGATCCCCTAGGAATCAATGGGAGTCTGACCATAGCGAAAGTTCATGTTCGCTGCTATTTTACAGGCAAATTTCAATTTATTTTAACTAGGTACAATAGCTATTAAATAGTTATTAACTATTTAATAGCTACCTAGTTAAAATAAAGAGAAATTTACCTGTAAAATAAAAACTAACCTAAGTTACAATTACACCTATCACTACACTATCATTAAATAAATTATTCCTATTTAAAACTAAATACTTACCTGTAAAATAAACCCTAACGCCTAGAATTAGAGTTTGGCGTTAGCCGTCAAAACCAGCGTTAGAGGCTCCTAACGCTGGTTTTGGGCTACCGCTGGTATTTAGAGTCGTGTAGGTAAGGGTCTAACGCTCACTTTGCAGCCGCAACTTTTCCATGCCGCAGATCCCCCTATGCCATTTGCATATCTTATCTTTTCAATGGGATCTTTCTAACGCCAGTATTTAGAGTCTTGGCTGAAGTGAGCGTTAGAAATCTAACGACAAAACTCCAGCCGCAGCAAAAAGCCAAGAGTTAAGAGCTTTCTGGGCTAACGCCGGTTCATAAAGCTCTTAACTACTGTGCTCTAAAGTACACTAACACCCATAAACTACCTATGCACCCCTAAACCAAAGTCCCCCCACATCGCCGCCACTCTAATAAATTTTTTTAACCCCTAATCTGCCGACCGCACACCGCCGCAACCTACATTATCCCTATGTACCCCTAATCTGCTGCCCCTAACACCGCCAACCCCTATATTATATTTATTAACCCCTAATCTGCCGCCCCCAACGTCGCCGCCACCTACCTTCAATTATTAACCCCTAATCTGCCGACCGGACCTCACCGCTACTATAATAAAGTTATTAACCCCTAATCCGCCTCACTCCCGCCTCAATAACCCTATAATAAATAGTATTAACCCCTAATCTGCCCTCCCTAACATCACCGACACCTAACTTCAAGTATTAACCCCTAATCTCCCGACCGGACCTCACCGCTACTCTAATAAATTTATTAACCCCTAAAGCTAAGTCTAACCCTAACACTAACACCCCCCTAAGTCAAATATAATTTAAATCTAACGAAATAAATTAACTCTTATTAAATAAATTATTCCTATTTAAATCTAAATACTTACCTCTAAAATAAACCCTAATATAGCTACAATATAATGAATAATTATATTGTAGCTATTTTAGGATTTATATTTATTTTACAGGCAACTTTGTATTTATTTTAACCAGGTACAATAGCTATTAAATAGTTATTTACTATTTAATAGCTACCTAGTTAAAATAATTACAAAAATTACCTGTAAAATAAATCCTAACCTAAGTTACAATTAAACCTAACACTACACTATCAATAAATTAATTAAATAAAATACCTACAATTAAATCTAACACTACACTATCAATAAATTAATTACATGAAATACCTACAAATAAATACAATTAAATAAACTAACTAAAGTACAAAAAATAAAAAAAGCTAAGTTACAAAAAATAAAAAAAAATAACTACAAACATAATAAAATATTACAACAATTTTAAGCTAATTACACCTACTCTAAGCCCCCTAATAAAATAACAAAGTCCCCCAAAATAAAAAAATGCCCTACCCTATTCTAAAATTAAAATAGAAAAGCTCTTTTACCTTACCAGCCCTTAAAAGGGCCTTTTGCGGGGCATGCCCCAAAGAATTCTGCTCTTTTGCCTGTAAAAAAAAACATACAATACCCCCCCAACATTACAACCCACCACCCACATACCCCTAATCTAACCCAAACCCCCCTTAAATAAACCTAACACTAAGTCCCTGAAGATCTTCCTACCTTATCTTCACCACGCCGGGTATCACGATCCGTCCAGAAGATCCTCCGAAGTCTACATCCTTTCCGGCAAGAAGAAGTCTAGAAGAGGCTCCAAAGTCTTCATCCTATCCGGGCAGAAGAGGAGATCCGGACCGGCAACCATCTTCATCCAAGTGGCATCTTCTATCTTCATCCATCCGTCGACGAGCGGCTCCATCTTCAAGACCTCCGGCGCGGATCCATCCTCTTCTTCCGACGTCCTAACACAGAATGAAGGTTCCTTTAAGAGACGTCATCCAAGATGGCGTCCCTCGAATTGCGATTGGCTGATAGGATTCTATCAGCCAATCGGAATTAAGGTAGGAAAATTCTGATTGGCTGATTTAATCAGCCAATCAGATTGAGCTCGCATTCTATTGGCTGTTCCGATCAGCCAATAGAATGCAAGCTCAATCTGATTGGCTGATTGGATCAGCCAATCGGATTGAACTTGAATCTGATTGGCTGATTCCATCAGCCAATCAGATTTTTCCTACCTTAATTCCGATTGGCTGATAGAATCCTATCAGCCAATCGGAATTGGATGACGTCCCTTAAAGGAACTGTCATTCTGTGTTATGACGTCGGAAGAAGAGGATGGATCCGCGCCGGAGGTCTTGAAGATGGAGCCGCTCGTCATCAGATGGATGAAGGTAGAAGATGCCGCTTGGATGAAGATGGTTGCTGGTCCGGATCTCCTCTTCTGCCCGGATAGGATGAAGGCTTTGGAGCCTCTTCTGGACTTCTTCTTGCCGCTTGATAGTAGACTTCAGCCGGATGATGGATCTCTTCAGCCCCCGCTTGGGCTTGGATGAAGATTTCAGAGCCTCTTCTGGACTGATCGGTGATACCCGGCGTGGTAAAGATAAGGTAGGAAGATCTTCAGGGGCTTAGTCCTAAAATAGCTACAATATAATTATAATTTATATTGTAGCTATATTAGGGTTTTATTATACAGGTAAGTATTTAGCTTTAAATAGGAATAATGTATTTAATAAGAGTTAATTTATTTCGTTAGATTTAAATTATATTTAACTTAGGGGGGTGTTAGGGTTAGGGTTAGACTTAGCTTTAGGGGTTAATAAATTTATTAGAGTAGCGGTGAGGTCAGGTCAGCAGATTAGGGGTTAATACTTGAAGTTAGGTGTCAGCGATGTTAGGGAGGGCAGATTAGGGGTTAATACTATTTATTATAGGGTTAGTGAGGCGGATTAGTGGTTAATACATTTATTATAGTAGCGGTGAGGTCCGGTCTGCAGATTAGGGGTTAATTATTGTAGGTAGCTGGCGGCGACGTTGTGGGGGGCAGATTAGGGGTTAATAAATAGAATATAGGGGTCGGCGGTGTTAGGGGCAGCAGATTAGGGGTACATAGGTATAATGTAGGTTGCGGCGGTGTACGGAGCGGCAGATTAGGGGTTAAAAAAAATATGCAGGTGTCAGCGATAGCGGGGGCGGCAGATTAGGGGTTAATAAGTGTAAGGTTAGGGGTGTTTAGACTCGGGGTACATGTTAGGGTGTTAGGTGCAGACATAGGAAGTGTTTCTCCATAGGAAACAATGGGGCTGCGTTAGGAGCTGAACGCTGCTTTTTTGCAGGTGTTAGGTTATTTTTCAGCTCAAACTGCCCCATTGTTTTCTATGGGGGAATCGTGCACGAGCACGTTTTTTAAGCTGGCCGCGTCCGTAAGCACCGCTGGTATTGAGAGTTGCAGTGGCGGTAAATTATGCTCTACGCTCCCTTTTTGGAGCCTAACGCAGCCCTTCTGTGAACTCTAAATACCAGCGGTATTTAAAAGGTGCAGGGAAAAAAAAGCCAGCGTTAGCTACGCGGGTCGTTATCGACAAAACTCTAAATCTAGCCGTAAGATGGCTACAATGTAATTAATAATTACATTGTAGCTATTTTAGGATTTATATTTATTTTACAGGTAACTTTGTATTTATTTTAGCTAGTTAGAATAGTTATTAAATAGTTATTAACTATTTAATAACTACCTAGCTAAAAGAAATGCAAAATTACCTGTAAAATAAATCCTAACCTAAGTTACAATTAAACCTAACACTACACTATCATTAAATTAATTAAATAAATTACCTACAAATACCTACAATTAAATACAATTAAATAAACTAACTAAAGTACAAAAAATAAAAAAAACTAAGTTACAAAAAATAAAAAAAATAAGTTACAAACATTTCAAAAATATTACAACAATTGTAAGCTACTTACACCTAATCTAAGCCCCCTAATAAAATAACAATGCCCCTCAAAATAAAAAAATGCCCTACCCTATTCTACATTAAAAAGTTAACAGCTCTATTACCTTACCAGCCCTTAAAAGGGCCTTTTGCGGGGCATACCCCAAAGAAATCAGCTCTTTTGCCTGTAAAATAAAAATACAACCCCCCCCAACATTAAAACCCACCACCCACATACCCCTACTCTAACCCAAACCGCCCTGAAATAAACCTAACATTACCCCCCTGAAGATCATCCTACCTTTAGCCGTCTTCAGCCAGCCGACCACCGATGGAACAGAAGAGGACATCCGCAGCGGCTGAAGTCATCATCCAAGGGGTGCTGAAGAAGTCTTCCATCCGATTGAAGTCATCATCCAGGTGGCGTCTTCAATCTTCATCCATCCGGAGCGGAGCAGAGCCATCTTCAGACGAGCCGACGCGGAGCCATCTTCTTCCACCGACGACTTCCCGACGAATGACAGTTCCTTTAAGTGACGTCATCCAAGATGGCGTCCCTCGAATTCCGATTGGCTGATAGGATTCTATCAGCCAATCGGAATTAAGGTAGGAAAAATCTGATTGGCTGATTTAATTTTAAAAAAATTTACAATTTACTTTTATCAACAATTTTGCTTTGTTCTATTGGTATTCTAGTTGAAAGCAAACCTAGGAAGGCTCATATGATAATTTCTAAGCCCTTGAAGGCCGTCTCTAGTTTATTTACTTTTCACAGCAGGGGAGAGCAAGCTCATGTAGGCCATATAGATAGCATTGTGATCACGCCCGTGGCTAGTGGCAGACACTGCACTAATTGGCTAAAATGCAAGTCAAAAGATAATAACTAAAAGTCATGTGATTAAGGGTGGTCAGAAGATGCTTAGATACAAGTTAGTCACAGAAGTAAAAAGTGTATTAATATAACAGTGTTGGTTTTGCAAAACTGGTGAATGGGTAATAAAGGGATGATCTATCTTTTTAAACAACAAAAATTCTGGTGTTGACTGTCCCTTTAAAATATAATTTAATTAGACTTTACTAAATGTATTTAAAAGAGTTGTAAGCGAAATAATTGATACAATGAGATAAATATAAAAAGGCAATACTATATGTACATAAATATATGCATAAAAACTTGTTTATATAAAATGAGTAATTCTCTGTAAGTGATCTATCTATGTAGAGAGAAGACCTCTAAAGACACTTCAAAATACTTAGCCTCTGCTGCAGACAGGGTTAAGGAAGCAAAAAAGCAGTACTAATGAGAGAAAATGAATCCTGGTTATTTAAGCAAAATAACAATGAGCTGCAACAATGATGCTCAATTCAATTTCAAAGGCTTGACAAAGGCTCTGCTAAGAGCTGAAATGTTGCTGGAACTACTTTCTTCACACTATTGTGGCTCACTAAGGACACCGTACTCCAGGAAAAACTGAAGCAACAAACGGACATCACACAGCTGAGGGTGGAATTCCAGAGGGTGTAGGGGAGAGGAGCTCGGCGGCTTTCTTCCCATCACACACAGAGGGTTCCCAGAGCTGTTTCATGCTGGCGGTATAACCGCTACACTGGATTACAAAAACACTTGGAGCTCCTGAACAAATTAAGATACTGTTTCTCCACGGCTATAACCTGCGCAGGATTGCCGTTTTACACCAATCCTAAAACTTTGAAATTGAATTGAGCATCATTGTTGCAGCTCATTGTTATTTTGCTTAAATAACCAGGATTCGTTTTCTCTCATTAGTACTGCTTTTTTGCTTCCTTAACCCTGTCTGCAGCAGAGGCTAAGTATTTTGAAGTGTCTTTAGAGGTCTTCTCTCTACATAGATAGGTCACTTACAGAGAATTACTCATTTTATATAAACAAGTTTTTATGCATTTATTTATGTTCATTTAGTATTGCCTTTTTATATTTATCTCATTGTATGAATTATTTAGCTTACAACTCTTTTAAATACATTTAGTAAAGTCTAATTAAATTATATTTTAACATTCATTTCAACTGGCTGTTGTTGTTTTTTTTTTTCTTGATCATTTACCTATCATTTGTTAAAAGATTTTTTCTTTTCTTGGTCATTTACCTATCATTTGTTAAAAGATTTTTTTCATATGTATTAGGATATAATCAACTCATATATTTTTTTGACCTGCCCTTTAAGTTGCCCACAGTAGTTGTTTTTTCACTTCAATATTCCTTTTGCTAGTTTGTAGGGAACTAGTATCCATCTGTGGTGCTGGTGGTCCTTGCTGTTGGATTTATAGCGCAAGAAGTTTAATCTCTTTTCCAATGATAGAATCCTATCAGCCAATCAGAATTTGAGGGTCGCCATCTTGGATGACGTCACTTAAAGGAACCATCATTCGTCGGGAAGTCGTCGGTGGAAGAAGATGGCTCCGCGTTGGCTCGTCTGAAGATGGCTCCGCTCCGGATGGATGAAGATTGAAGACGCCGCCTGGATGATGACTTCAATCGGATGGAAGACTTCTTCAGTGCCCCTTGGATGATGACTTCAATTGGATGGAAGACTTCTTCAGCGCCCCTTGGATGATGACTTCAAACGAATGGAAGACTTCTTCAGCGCCCCTTGGATGATGACTTCGGCCGCTGCGGATGTCCTCTTCTGTTCCATCGGTCGTCAGCTGGCTGAAGATGGCTAAAGGTAGGATGATCTTCAGGGGGGTAGTGTTAGGTTTATTTAAGGGGGGTTTGGGTTAGAGTAGCCCCTTAAGGGCTGGTAAGGTAATAGAGCTGTTAACTTTTTAATGTAGAATAGGGTAGGGCATTTTTTTATTTTGGAGGGCTTTGTTATTTTATTAGGGGGCTTAGATTAGGTGTAAGTAGCTTAAAATTGTTGTAATATTTTTGAAATGTTTGTAACTTATTTTTTTTTATTTTTTGTAACTTAGTTTTTTTTATTTTTTGTACTTTAGTTAGTTTATTTAATTGTATTTAATTGTAGGTATTTGTAGGTAATTTATTTAATTAATTTAATGATAGTGTAGTGTTAGGTTTAATTGTAACTTAGGTTAGGATTTATTTTACAGGTAATTTTGTATTTCTTTTAGCTAGGTAGTTATTAAATAGTTAATAACTATTAATAACTATTCTAACTAGCTAAAATAAATACAAAGTTACCTGTAAAATAAATCTAACTCCTAAAATAGCTACAATGCAATTATTAATTATATTGTAGCTATCTTAGGGTTTATTTTACAGGTAAGTATTTAGTTTTAAATAGGAATAATGTATTTAATGATAGTGTAGTGATAGGTGTAATTGCAACTTAGGTTAGTTTTTATTTTAAAGGTAAATTTCTCTTTATTTTAACTAGGTAGCTATTAAATACAGGGAGTGCAGAATTATTAGGCAAATTAGTATTTTGACCACATCATCCTCTTTATGCATGTTGTCTTACTCCAAGCTGTATAGGCTTGAAAGCCTAGTACCAATTAAGCATATTAGATGATGTGCATCTCTGTAATGATAAGGGGTGTGGTCTAATGACATCAACACCCTATATCAGGTGTGCATAATTATTAGGCAACTTCCTTTCCTTTGGCAAAATGGGTCAAAAGAAGGACTTGACAGGCTCAGAAAAGTAAAAAATAGTGAGATATCTTGCAGAGGGATGCAGCACTCTTAAAATTGCAAAGCTTCTGAAGCGTGATCATCGAACAATCAAGCGTTTCATTCAAAATAGTCAACAGGGTCGCAAGAAGCGTGTGGAAAAACCAAGGCGCAAAATAACTGCCCATGAACTGAGAAAAGTCAAGCGTGCAGCTGCCAAGATGCCACTTGCCACCAGTTTGGCCATATTTCAGAGCTGCAACATCACTGGAGTGCCCAAAAGCACAAGGTGTGCAATACTCAGAGACATGGCCAAGGTAAGAAAGGCTGAAAGACGACCACCACTGAACAAGACACACAAGCTGAAACGTCAAGACTGAGCCAAGAAATTTCTCAAGACTGATTTTTCTAAGGTTTTATGGATTGATGAAATGAGAGTGAGTCTTGATGGGCCAGATGGATGGGCCCGTGGCTGGATTGGTAAAGGGCAGAGAGCTCCAGTCCGACTCAGATGCCAGCAAGGTGGAGGTGGAGTACTGGTTTGGGCTGGTATCATCAAAGATGAGCTTGTGGGGCCTTTTCGGGTTGAGGATGGAGTCAAGCTCAACTCCCAGTCCTACTGCCAGTTTCTGGAAGACACCTCCTTCAAGCAGTGGTACAGGAAGAAGTCTGCATCCTTCAAGAAAAACATGATTTTCATGCAGGACAAAGCTCCATCACACGCGTCCAAGTACTCCACAGCGTGGCTGGCAAGAAAGGGTATAAAAGAAGAACATCTAATGACATGGCCTCCTTGTTCACCTGATCGGAACCCCATTGAGAACCTGTGGTCCATCATCAAATGTGAGATTTACAAGGAGGGAAAACAGTACACCTCTCTGAACAGTGTCTGGGAGGCTGTGGTTGCTGCTGCACGCAATGTTGATGGTGAACAGATCAAAACACTGACAGAATCCATGGATGGCAGGCTTTTGAGTGTCCTTGCAAAGAAAGGTGGCTATATTGGTCACTGATTTGTTTTTGTTTTGTTTTTGAATGTCAGAAATGTATATTTGTGAATGTTGAGATGTTATATTGGTTTCACTGGTAAAAATAAATAATTGAAATGGGTATATATTTGTTTTTTGTTAAGTTGCCAAATAATTATGCACAGTAATAGTCACCTGCACACACAGATATCCCCCTAAAATAGCTATAACTAAAAACAAACTAAAAACTACTTCCAAAATTATTCAGCTTTGATATTAATGAGTTTTTTGGGTTAATTGAGAACATGGTTGTTGTTCAATAATAAAATTAATCCTCAAAAATACAACTTGCCTAATAATTCTGCACTCCCTGTAGTTAATAACTATTTAATAGTTATTGTACCTAGTTAAAATAAATTGAAATTTGCCTGTAAAATAAAACAAATCCTAAGATAGCTACAATATAATTATTATTTATATTGTAGCTATATTAGGGTTTATTTTAAAGGTAAGTATTTAGTTTTAAATAGGATTAATTTAGTTAATAAGAGTTATAATATTTAGATGTATTTAATTAATATTTAAGTTAGGGGGGTGTTAGGGTTAGACTTAGGTTTAGGGGTTAATAATTTTATTATAGTGGTGGCGGTGTAGAGGGGACAGGATAGGGGTTAATAAATTTATTATAGGTGGCGACGGTGTAGGGGGGGCAGATTAGGGGTTAATAAGTTTAATATAGGTGGCGACGGTGTGGGGGGGCAGATTAGGGGTTAATAAGTTTAATATAGATTAGGGGTTAAGCAATTTATTTAGTTGCGACGGGGTCCGGGATTGGCAGGAAAGGGGTTAATAAATTTATTATAGGTGGCGGCGGTATAGGGGGGGCAGGATAGGGGTTGCTAGGTATAATGTAGGTGGCGGTGGGCTCCAGGAGCGGCGATTTAGGGGTTAATACATTTATTATAGTTGCGGCGGGGTCTAGGAGTGGCGGTATAGGGGTTAATACATTTATTATAGTTGCGGCAGGGTCTAGGAGCAGCAGTTTAGGGGTTAATAACTTTATATAGTTGCGGGGGGCTCCGGGGGTGCCGGTATAGGGGTAGAACAGTGTAGTTTAGTGTGGGTGCTTAGTGACAGCTTATCAATAAAGCTGGGAAAAAGCAGAAGAGCAGCGAGATCAGATGAGTGATAACTATCACAGTCCACTGCTCATCACCCCGTACTTGGTGCGCGGCTTTTTGACAGCTTTATTGATAACTTTGGCGAGCGTTTTCAAGTCCGCGGCACTGATGTGAGGCGAGCTTAGGCGGGCGTATTGGGGCCGGCGATGGCAGGTAAGTAGACACGTTGATAACTAGAGGCCATAGTGTAAAAATCTGCAACTAGCAGATGTCTAAACAAGAGAAACACACACAAATTATTAAAAGAATTCCAAATATCAAACCTGTGTGAGACTGCTTTAGACAGGCATCGGCTAGAGATCCCAAATGATAATTGCTAATAAGAGATGGGAAACCAAGGAATCCCTGTATTTAAATATGGTTATAGACATGCAATCTTTTAACATATCAAGCAGGGACACAGTCCCAAATGTCCAATAAACTTATGTCTAAATACCCATAAATAAGAACCATTAGTAAGTATTCAATTAACTAGCTTAGAACATATGTGGAACAATTTTCACACATAACTGTCAACAGCTCACATCAGGTAGCGGTCGCCTTATGCGCATTTCGCCATAGATTTTCAAAGGCGCCTCATTTATAAGTTAATTGAATGCTTACTAATGGTTCTTATTTATGGGTATTTAGACATGTTTATTGGATATTTGGGACTGTGTCCCTGCTTAATATGTTGAAATATTGTGTGTCTATAACCATATTTAAGTACAGGGATTCCTTGGTTTCCCTTCTCTTATTAGCAATCATCATTTGGGATCTCTAGCCGATGCCTGTCTAAAACAGTCTCACACAGGCTTGATATTTGGAATTATTTTAATAATTTGTGTGTGTTTGTCTTGTTTAGACATCCGCCAGTTGCGGATTTTTACACTATATATACTAATAAAAGTTCATTTTTAAATTGTTGAGACAATTTTCCCTTTCTTTTTGTATACATTTTTCATAAGTGAGTGCTCTATGGTGCTTCTTTCCTATTTACAATATTATCTATTTCTCCAGCACTGAGCACCCTCCACAAACTCCTTTTTGTGGATTAATATTGGCAATAGTGTATCACACAAAAGTTCATATTTAATATGTATATATAGATATATGTATTTATGTACATCTATATATGTAACGATCATCTGGGGTTGCTGTGTTCCTTGCTTAGAGAGGAATTGCCTGGTATTTTGGCGCTGGACTGACCGTAATAGGCTTGATCAGGCTGATATACTACAGGAAAGTTCTACTCTGTGAAAAGCATTACTGGGCTAAAAAGAAGCTGCACCCAGGTGGTAAATCACCATAGAACAGGCTAACAATGGTATTGAGTTGATTGTTCATTCCTGTGAGTGTGGAGCTCTCTGTATGTATTTAGTCTCCCTAAGGGAAAAAAGGGGTAACCAGACGTGGACTCCTTGCTCAGTGTGTTAGAGGAATATGGCTACACCTCACTGACAAGGCCCAATGAAGGCCGATCGTCTTTGTTCCTTGTTCAGAGAGGAATTGCCTGGTATTTCAGCGCTGGACTGACCGTAATAGGTGGGATCAGACCAGTGATGTGCAGTCACTAGAGGCAGGTGAGGCAGTGATTCACCTCTCATATGGGCAAAAATATATTTTTTTATTGGCTTTAAAAAAAAAATTGTAATTTTTTTTTCCCAGCATTTTTTTTTCTCACAGCTATATGTTGTGCAATGAAGAGGCACAAGCAGGTCTGCCCACCATTACACAACATGCTGTGCCATCTACTGGATGCAAGTGGTTAAGATCATTGCATGGCCCATTAACTGCTTATTTGAGGCAGTCCTATTTGGGCTGAACCAATCCAGCGAGAGGCATTAGTAAGTGGAACATAGGGTTGGGGCTGGATGTTAAATCATATAAAACAAAACAAAAACGGAAAAAAACAACTTTCATATATTTTGTTGCTGTCCTGTGAAGCTGCCAGCTTTGCTAAAGTGAAAAAGAGAGTTCTGTTCTTCCCCTCTAAGTGAAGTGGAATGTGCCACTGTCACTTCCTGAATCCTTCCAGAGCAGGAGAGAGGCACAGAGAGCAGTGTTTAACCAACATCTTATTAAAGTAAGATTTTACTGATAGGGATTCTGTTAGTGAAAATGATAATTTAATGAATGTGGTTTAGTGTTTTTTACTCTTTTACAGCAGGATCGTTTTTGTATTTTGTTTACTCAAACTTTACACCCACTAACTTAGCAGCTTGCCTCTGTACTTCACACTAAATTATAGACTAATTTTCTGAACTCTCTGTAGCTCTGCTGTTTTATTACTTTTAAATGCAGTGGTCCCCCCCCTTGTGTGTGTGTATGGTTCCCCCCCCCCCCCTTGTGTGTGTGTGTGTGTGTGTCTCTCTATCTATCCATCTCTCTCCTTATGTGTTGTTCTCCCCCATGGTCTCTTTCTCTCTCTGTCTCTCTTCCTCCCCCTCTGACTCTCATCCCTTATGTAATGAAAGAATCTATAAGCATAATTTGCAGCATTAAAGAAAAAAGTATGTTTTAAACATATTTTAATGGGCATGGATTTCTAGATCTCAAAATCAGAGCAAGCATTGTGTTATCTGGCAAGAGTTTCTGTTACAATCCTTTAAACTAAAATCAGATGTTTACTAAGTTGACCAGTTTTCCAAGACACCATTTAAAGGGACATGAAACCCATATGAAACCCATATGCAAATTTAAATAACTTTCCAATTTACATCTAATATCTAATTTTCTTCATTATTTTGATGTCCTTTGTTGAAAATCATATCTAAATATGCTCAGTAGCTGCTGATTGGTGGCTGCACATAGATACCTCATGTGATTGGCTCACCCATGTGCATTGCTATTTCTTCAACAAAGGATATCTAAAGAATGAAGGCATATCCTGCCTCACCAGCCTCTGACATCACTGCACGTCACTGGATCAGACTGATATACTACAAGTTCTACTCTGTGAAAAGCATTACTGTAAAAAGAAGCTGCACCCAGGTGGTAAATCGCCATAGAACAGGCTAACAATGGAATTGAGCCAGTTGTTCGTTCCTGTGAGTGCATTTCTCTCTGTATGTATTTAGTCTCCCTAAAGGAAGACAGGGCAACCAGACGTGGACTCCTTGCTCAGTGTGCTTAGAGGAATATGGCTACACCTCACTGACAAGGCCCAATGAAGGCCGAAACGATCGTCTGGGGTTGCTGTGTTCCTTGTTCAGGGAAGAATTGCCTGGTATTTCGGCGCTGGGCTGACCGTAATAGGCAGGATCCGACTGATATACTACAGGAAAAAGCATTACTGGGCTAAAAAGAAGCTGCTCCCAGGTGGTAAATCCCATAGAACAGGCTAACATTGAGCCAGTTGTTCGTTCCTGTCAGTGTGCTTCTCTCTCTCTCTCTCTCTCTCTCTCTCTCTCTCTCTCTCTCTCTCTCTCTCTCTCTCTCTCTCTCTCTCTCTCTCTCTCTCTATATATATATATATATATATATATATATATATATATATATATATATATTTACATTTATATTTACAGACATATATATATATATATATATATATATATATATAACATATATATAACATATAAATACATAAATACATATGTTTACATATAAAGACATTTCAATATGTGCATTGGAGCCCTTTTTAGTCAAGTAGATGAAAAAGCATATTTATGCAATATTCAAATTTAATAAAATGTTATACTGTGTATTTACTGTAAATATTTCACATTCCAATGTTTTGCACATAGCAGAATATGTTCTATGTATTTGTAAATAGGTATACCTATATAATGATTTTTGTGAGATAAGTTTTAAGATTGTATCTTATAAAGAAACATATATTTGAACAGCAGACAAGAACCATATGCCAACAAGTCTGCCCATATTTCCTATAAAGCATAAGCTACATTTTCTTTCATGATTCAGAAAGAACATACAATTTAAAACCACTTTCTAATTTAATTTTATGATCTAATTTGCTTTGTTTTATTAATATCCATTGTTGAAAAGCATACCTAAGTATACTCAGGAGCTGAGAGTTAACTGCTGATTAGTGGTTGCACCAATCACCAGTAAGCCAATGATACCCCTTATAATTGACTTACTGATGTGTTCAGCCAGCTACCAGTAGTACATTGCTGCTTATACAATAAAGGATACCAAGAGAATGAAAAAACATTGATGACAGAAGTAAATTAGAAAGTTGTTTAAAATTGTATTCTCTGTTTGAATCATGAAAGAAAAATTTGAGTTTTCATGTCCCTTTAAGGGTTCATTTGACAGAGAAGTGTAGAAGCATTTTTCTTCTATTAGTTCCGGTAGAAAGAGTGATTTATACTCCTGGTATCCTTTGTTCAAAGGCATACCTAGGTACTACTGAAAACTAGTTGCTGATTAGTGGCTACACATCTATGCCTCTTGTTGTTGACCTATCAATGGGTACAGCTAGCTCCCAGAAGTGCATTACTGTTTATCCAATAAAGGATACCAAACAAATGAAGCAAAATTGACAATGTCCGTAAATTGGAAAGTTGTTTAATATTGAATGCGCTAACTGAATCATGAAAGAAAAACTTTGGGTTCAATGTTCATTTAAGCCCCTTGAAAGTCACATCACCTATTTCCCTCTCTTCCATTCTCTGCCTAGCTTGACTGTTTTTGTGGATGTATGTTTGGTAATTTTAAAGAAAGAACAAATTATTTTACTTAAACAAAGATATTCTCTCCAAAATATGGGCAACATGGAACATTACTTTTATATTCTCTTTTAGTTTTAGTTTTTAGGTACAACTTGCTTACATCAATATAACTGCAATATGTCATAACTAAATAAAAATACATTTACATTGTATGCCACCTTACAAAGTATAAAAGGACTGACAGGGCACACAAAAAACGATTTGATTTATATAAATTAAAAATGTGAGAACTTCACAGCTGGATTTCTTGTATTTCCTATTTTCTAGCATTTATTATCACATTTTCATAAAAAAAAAGAAGTAGTAATTGTTTTGCCAGGAAATTGAAATTGCCATTTTGAAAGTGTAACATTTGTTTCAAGTTAGCAATTAAGTAAAGATTCAAAATGTAATAGAAAATATAAACATATTATAATCCAGAGAAGTTATAAACAAAACCATTATATTTACAAAGACAAGTTACAACTCATTCAAAGATGCAGATTTATTTCTTTAAACTGTGACAGAAGCGCATTATTTTTTTATTTTAGTATATTTATGATCTACTATAGGCTTAAAGGGACACAAACCCTTGAAAATTCATCATCAAAGGGACATGAAACCATATTTTTATCTTCCATGATTCAGATAGAGCATACAATTGTAAACAATTTTCCAATTAACTTCTATTATGTAATTTGTTTTGTTCTCTTGGTATTCTTTAATGAAAGACTATGGGGCCTACTTATCAAGCCGTCAACTGTGCTGCATTCACCGGTACCAATACGTTCACCTGACATCGCCTAACTTCGCTGCCGCGGACCTGAATACGCTCTCCATATTTAACAAAAAAGCTGACAAAAAGCTGCACACCAAGTACGGGTCGATGAGCAGCGGACTGTTGTTAACTAACAGTCATCGATCTTGCTGCTCTACGGCTTTTTCCCAGCTTTATTTGTATACTGTCACTAAACACCCACACTATACTAAAATGTTTAACCCCTATACCGCCACTCCCGGAGCCCACCGCCACTCTAATAAACTTATTAACCCCTATTCCTCCGCTCGCGGAGCCCACCGCCACCTACATTATACTTATTAACCCCTAATTTGCCGCCCCCTACACCGCCGCCACTTACATAAAGTTATTAACCCTATCCTGCCGCTCCCAGAGCCCACCGCAACTAAATAAATGTATTAACCACTAAACCGCCAGCCCCCCACATTGCCATAAACTAAATTAACCTATTGACCCCTAAACCTAACAACCCGCTAACTTTATATTAAATATGAACTCATTCCTATCGTATAATAAATTTAAACTTACCTTTAGATTTAAATTAAACTATATTAAACTATTAATTAACCTATTCTAACTATTATAATAAAATTACATTAAACTATATTAAATTAATAATTAACCTACCCTAACTATTATAATAAAAGTACATTAAACTATATTAACCCCTTAATGACCGGACCATTTTTCAATTTTCTTACCCTTAATGACAATGGCTATTTTTACATTTCTGCGGTGTTTGTGTTTAGCTGTAATTTTCCTCTTACTCATTTACTGTACCCACACATATTATATACCGTTTTTCTCGCCATTAAATGGACTTTCTAAAGATACCATTATTTTCATCATATCTTATAATTTACTATAAAAAATATATAAAATATGAGGAAAAAATGGAAAAAAAACACTTTTTTTTAACTTTTAGCCCCAAAATCTTTTACACATCTGCAACCACCAAAAAACACCCATGCTAATTAGTTTCTAAATTTTGTCCTGAGTTTAGAAATACCCAATGTTTACATGTTATTTACTTTTTTTGCAAGTTATAGGGCCATAAATACAAGTAACACTTTGCTATTTCCAAACTACTTTTTTTCAAAATTACTGCTAGTTACATTGGGACACTGATATCTTTCAGGAATCTCTGAATATCCCTTGACATGTATATATTTTTTTTTAGAAGACATCCCAAAGTATTGATCTAGGCCCAATTTGGTATATTTCATGCCACCATTTCACCGCCAAATGCGATCAAATACAAAAAATCGTTCACTTTTTCACAAACTTTCGGTTTCTCACTGAAATTGTTTACAAACAGCTTGTGCAATTATGGCAAAAATGGTTGTAAATGCTTCTCTGGCATCCCCTTTGTTCAGAAATAGCAGACATATATGGGTTTGGCGTTGATTTTTGGTAATTAGAAGGCCACTAAATTCTGCTGCGCATCACACTTGTATTATGGCTGGCAGTAAAGGGGTTAATTAGGTAGCTTGTGGGGAGCTTGCAGGGTTAATTTTAGCTTTAGTGTAGAGATCAGCCTCCCACCTGAAACATCAGACCCCCTGATCCCTCCCAAACAGCTATATTCCCTCCCCCACCCCACAATTGTTCCCGCCATCTTAAGTACTGGCAGAAAGTCTGCCAGTACTAAGATAAAAAGGTATATTTTTTTTTTTATAGCATATTTACATATGCTGCTGTATAGAATCCCCCCTTAGCCCCCAAACTCACAGATCCCCCATCAAACACTTCTCTAACCCTCCCCCTCTAACTTAATGGGCACCATCTTGGGTACTGGCAGCTGTCTGCCAGTACCCAGTTTCTTAAAAAAAATGTGCTTTTGTGTTTTTTTGTGTTTTTTTCCCCATTTTCTGTAGTGTAGCTTCCCCCCCCCAACCCACCCTAACCCCCCCCCCCCTTCCCCAACCCCCCCCCCCCGATCGTTTATTGAATTAAAATCCGTGTTTTCTGTAGTGTAGCAGTTCCCACCCGCTCCCGCCCCGTGCACGCGCCCGCCCGCCGCCCACGTGCACGCGCCCGCGCGTCCGTGCGCGCCCCCGGACACTGCCGCATCCGATCCGGCCTCCGATCCCGCCCCCCTCCAAATCACAGGCCCTTGGCAGGCCGCCCACCCACCTCCCTGCCTTGCTCCCACCCACCAACGACGCTCCGGTGCAGAGAGGGCCACAGAGTGGCTCTCTCTGCATCGGAGGCTTGCAAAGGGGTATTGCAGGATGCCTCCATATGGAGGCATCACTGCAATACCCTCAGAGCTGCTGGAAGCGATTGTGATCGCTTCCAGCACTCTGTTAGACAACTGACGTACCAGGTACGTCTATTGTCATTAACTGATTGTTAATGCATGACGTACCTGGTACGTCAGTTGTCATTAAGGGGTTAAAAGAAAAATTAATCTAACCTAACTTTTATACTAAAATTACAATAAACTACAAATTAAATGAACTATATTATATATTTAAACACCTAACCCTACTCAAATAATTTAAATCTACACTAAAAAATTACAAAGTTACAAAAAACTAACTAAGTTACAAAAAATAAGAAACACTAAGTTACACAAAAAATAAACACTAAATTACAAAAAAATAAAAAAATAATTACACCTAATCTAAGGGCCCTATGAAAATAACCCCCCCCCCCCAAATAAAAAAACCCTAGCCTACAATAAACTACAAATAGCCGTTAAAAGGGCCTTTTGCGGGGCATTGCCCCAAAGTAATCAGCTCTTTTACTTGTAAATAAAAATTACAAATACCCCCCCAACAGTAAAACCCACCACCCACACAACCAACCCCCCAAATAAAAAGCTAATCTAAAAAACCTAAGCTCCCCATTGCCCTGAAAAGGACATTTGGATGGGCATTGCCCTTAAAATGGCATTTGGCTCTATTGCAGCCCAAGACCCAATCTAAAACTAAAACCCACCCGATAAACCCTTAAAAAATCCTAACACTAATCCCAGAAGATTTACTTACAGTTTTGAAGATCCGACATCCATCCTCCAAGAAGCCGGGAAAAGTCCTTAACGAAGCAGCCGAAGTCTTCATCCAAGCCCGCAGAAGTCTTCACCAAGGCGGCATCTTCTATCTTCATCCATCCGGCGTGGAACGGCTCCATCTTCAAGACATCCGACGTGGAGCATCCTCTTCTTTCCAATGACTACCGACGAATGAAGGTTCCTTTAAATGACGTCATCAAAGATGACGTCCCTTAGATTCCGATTGGCTGATAGAATTCTATCAGCCAATCGGAAGTAAGGTTGAAAAAATCCTATTGGCTGTTGAAATCAGCCAATGGGATTGAGCTTTCATCCTATTGGCTGATCCAACTTAGTGTTTTATGTAACTTTGTAATTTTTAAGTATATATTTAAATTATTTGAGTAGGGTTAGGTGTTTAAATATATAATATATTTAATTTAATTTGTAGTTTAATTTAATTTTAGTATAACAGTTAGGGTAGATTAAATTAATTAGTTTAATATAGTTGAATATAATTTTAGTATAACAGTTAGGGTAGATTAATTATTAGTTTAATATAGTTTAATGTAATTGTAGTATAACAGTTAGGGTAGATTAATTATTAGTTTGCTATAGTTTAATTTAAATCTAAAGTTAAGTTTAAATTTATTATAAGATAGGGATGAGTTAATATTTAATGTAAGGTTAGGGGTTAATAACTTTTATTTAGGTGGCGGCGGTGTCGGGGCGGAAGATTAGGGGTTAATAAGTATAATGTATGTGGCTGCGGTGTAGGGGGCGGCAGATTAGGGGTTAATAAGCATAATGTATGTGTCGGCGGTGTAGGGGGCGGCAGATTAGGGGTTAATAAGTATAATGTATGTGTCGGCGGTGTAGGGGGTGGCAGATTAGGGGTTAATAAGTATAATGTATGTGGCAGCGGTGTAGGGGGCAGCAGATTAGGGGTTAATAAGTATAATGTATGTGTTGGCGGTGTAGGGGGCGGCAGATTAGGGGTTAATAAGTATAATGTATGTGTCGGCGGTGTAGGGGGCGGCAGATTAGGGGTAATAAGTATAATGTATGTGTCGGCGGTGTAGGGGGTGGCAGATTAGGGGTGTTTAGACTCAGGGTACATGTTAGGGTGTTAGGTGTAAACATAACTTTTATTATACCATAGGAATCAATGAGATATCGGGCAGCAGCGAATATAAGCTTTCGCTGCTTTCAGACTCCCATTGATTCCTATGGCATCCGCCGCCTCCAGGGCGGCGGATTGAAAGCCAGGTACGCTGGGCCGGAAATAGTGGTGAGCGTACCTGGTAGTTATTTGATTAGTAGCAAAAGTAGTCAGATAGTGACGAATTATGAACTATCTTGCTTTGCATGTAATGAGTCTGTCTCATATATTAGTTTCACCTTTTAAGTTGCATTAGTGAAATAAATGAACTTTTGCACAATATTCTAATTTTTCGAGTTTCACCTGTATATTTCTGGTCAAATACCTGAAAACATATAAAAATAATTTTAATTAAATTGTAATATTCAATAATGTGTTTTATTGTGTATGGACTGTAAATATTTTACATGATAAATTGGCCCTTATGTCTTTTAGTATCAGTAATTTTACTGTACAAATTCCTGGAATCCCTTATGAGAAACTGTAATTTTATATTTTATAATTTGAAACGCTAGGATTTGCCAGTGGAAAAAATAAAGGAGAGTTTCTGTCATAAAGTATAAAATACTTCTTGATGAACATTTTAAGTGTTTGCCGCACTAAGCTCCTCAGGCAGCCCACGGCAGAACGCTATATTGCTGATAGGTGACACGCTATTGGCTAAGAGAAGGAAATGTCACCTCTCAGCAAAATAGCATTTTGCTGTGGGCTGCCTGATCAGCTCAGTGCTGCAAACACTTCAAACAAATAAAGGCACTTTATGTGCAACATTTGAATGTGTAACATTTGTTTGTTGTAACATGTTTGTTTTGTTTCAGCTAGATTACGAGTTGTGCGTTAGGGTAAAAAAAGCAGCGTTAAGAGGTCCTAACGCTGATTTTTAACGCCTGCTGGTATTACGAATCTTGAAGGTTTAGGGTCACCGCACACTTCTTTGGCCTTACCGCAAAACGACTTACGTAAACTTTGTAAAGTCTTTTTTCTATGGGACTTCCATAGCGCTGATATTATGAGTCTGTCCTGGGAGGCCAAAAAGTGAGCGGTACACCCTACCCTGTCAAGAGTCCTAATGCATTTAAAAGTCAGTAGTTATGAGTTTTATGCTACAACGCCGTAACATAAAACTCATAACTAAAGTGCTAAAAAGTACACTAACACCCATTAACTACCTATTAACCCCTAAACCGAGGCCCTCCAGCATCGCAAACACTATAATACAAATTTTAACCCCTAATCTGCCGCTCCGGACACCGCCGCCACCTACATTATATTTATGAACCCCTAATCTGCTGCCCCCAATATCGACGACACTTTCATTATATTTATTAACCCCTAATCTGCCACTCCCGACATCGCCAACACCTACATTATAATTATTAACCCCTAATCTGCTGCTCCGGACACCGCCGCCACCTACATTATATGTATTAACCCCTAATCTGCTGCCCCCAACATCGCCGACACCTACATACTATTTATTAACCCCTAATCTGCCGCCCCCAATGTCGCCGCAACCTACCAACATTTAATAACCCCTCATATGCCGCCCCCAACGTCACCGCCACTATATTAAAGTTATTAACCCCTAAACCTAAGTCTAACCCCCCTAACTTAAATATAATTACAATAAATCTAAATAAATATTACTATCATTAACTAAATTATTCCTATTTAAACTAAATACTTACCTACAAAATAAACCCTAAGCTAGCTACAATATAACTAATAGTTACATTGTATCTATCTTAGGGTTTATTTTTATTTTACAGGCAAGTTTGTATTTATTTTAAATATTTAATAACTACCTAGCTAAAATAAATACAAAAGTACCTGTAAAATAAAACCTATCCTAAGTTACACTAACACCTAACACTACACTATAATTAAATAAATTAACTAAATTAAATACAATTACCTAAATTAAATTAAATTTGCTAAAGTACAAAACAAAAACAACACTAAATTACAGGTTGTATGGGTGGTGGGTTTTACTGTTTGCATTTTTTTTTACAGGTAAAAGAGCTGATTACTTTGGGGCAATGCCCCGCAAAAGGCCCTTTTAAGGGCTATTGGTAGTTTAGTTTAGGCTAGAGTTTTTTTTTTATTTTGGGGGGGCTTTTTTGAATTTTTTTATAAATACTTTTTTATTGAGGGTTTTTAAAGTGACAACATAAAGATATGACATATAAATATATCTTTAAATAACAATAATAATGTCAACAACAATATGACAGCAAAGGAAAAATGAAACAAATAATAAATGTCAAGATACAATGAAACACCTCTTTTTATATTATTTATAAATCACCATAAAAGTAGCTATAAGTCCAGGCTATCGTGTTAAAACACATTCAGAAGAGACATTGTAGCTACTAGGTGGACCCTAAGTCTTCTGGCTCTATACACACCCAAAGGAGTAAGGGTAAGGGGAGGAATGAAGGAGAGGAAAGAAGAGAGAAGAGAGAAAAAAAAGAAAAAAAAAGGGGGGAGGGGTTAAAGAAGCAAAGTAGACACATTGTAGTTTTATAAGGAGTCTGGCTTTTAACTATGTTCTATCCATCTATTCCAAATTTCAAAGTATTGGTCTAATTTGTTTAAGGATCTAAAGATGTACTCTTCCATATTTTTGATAAATTCCACAATCGCCTTGACTTTCTTTAGAGACGGACGGGACAGTTGTTTCCAATCCCTGGCTATGGCTAATCTTGTGGCTATAAGTATGTAAGAGATTAGGGCTTTATCAGCTTCTGAAAGGGACGGATCGCCATGGTGCAGGAGACCAATGACCGGGCCCAATGGGAAAGACAGCCCTAGGTCACTAAGCATTAGTGTAACATTTCTCCACAGACCAGCAATTTTTGGGCACTCCTACCAAATATGAATATGTGTGCCAAGGTTTCCACAATTCCTCCAGCAAAGGGGAGAGGCTGAGCTATAGTATTTATTCAGGGTAACGAGGACTAAGTGCGACCTGGTAATAACTTTATAGTACAACTCCCATAATGTCGCACAGTGCAAGTATTTTTTAGCTTTAAGTAACTCTCTAAGCCAAATATCAACCCCAATGTCCACTCCTAACTCTCTTTCCCAAGCTCTATACTGGCTGAGTTTGGCGGCCTCTATAGGGGAGATCAATAGGTTATAATGAAATGACAAAGCTCCCTTAAGTGGTTTGTTAGCTTTCCATCTCTGTTCCCACTTAATGTGTGTATGAACATACTGTCCCGTCAAGCCCCAAGACCTAAGGATATTTATCAGTCTAAGGTATTCAAAGTGGAGTGAGTTAGGGAGAGAGAACTTTTGTCTAGCATCCTCAAAGGAGATTGAAGTGTTATCGCTGAATAGATCCGAGATCAGAAGATCAGCGGTCTCTGCCCATGCTCTGATGTGAGTCTGTGCAAGAGAGATTAGGACACTGCGGATACTATAAGCAGGCGAAGGGAGGGTGGATATCGTTGCAATATTCTTTTTAAGATCCCAATGTTTTAAGGAGTTCAAAATCAGTGGGTGAGTTATATTTAATGTATGTCTCTTATGTATAGGAATCCATGGAAGATCCGAGAGTAAGACACCTCCGGGTAAGAGTGACTGTTCTACTTCCTGCCATCTATGTGTATTGGCTTTGAAGCTCCAACCTAAAATATGTGACAATCTAGCAGCATCATGATAAGATAACACACTAGGGGACGCAAGTCCTCCCCTGTGTGTTGGTTGTTGTATAACGGAGGAGGCTACTCTGGGTCTCCTCCCTGCCCAAATGTAGGAGGTGATGATACTTTGAAATTTATTCAAAAGGGGTCTGGGAACTGATATAGGGATACATCTAAATAGGTATGTCAATTTTGGTAGGAGGGACATTTTAATGGCCACTATCCAACCGGTCCACGAGAACTCCTTAAACTCCCAACTTTCCAACAACTTTTTGAATTCTGGCAACCGCTCTGAAATTCTTTTGGTGGTAATCATATCTATATCAGAGCTAAGATAAATACCCAGATGTTTGAAATAAGTAGAAGACCAGTGGAAGGCGTATGTTTTTTTTTTAAGTAGATTAGTTCTGGAGCTGGGATATTCACATGTAAAACCTCAGTTTTGGAGAAGTTTAATTTATAAAAGCTACATCTTGAAAATTCCTCAATAACTTTAAAGACTGCTGACATTGAAATTGTGGGTGCAGTAAGTAGAAGCATGATGTCGTCCACGAAAAGGGCTATTTTATGATTAGACTTTTTGAACTGAATTCCCGAAATGTTCTCATTAATTCTTATGGCCTGAGCTAGTGGCTCAATAGCCAGGGCGAACAGAAGCGGAGACAGATGGCACCCCTGCCTAGTGCTGTTTAGGATGTTGAATGACTCCGATTTGAAGCCCGGACCACAAACTATAGCATGGGGGTTGGAATAGAGGGCCTGAGTGGCCCATAAAAAATTGCATGGGAGACCAAAAACTCTGAGCACCTCCCAGAGATATTCCCACCTGACCCTGTCAAACGCCTTCTCGGCATCGAGGGCCAGGGCCAGGAATAGGAACCTTCCTCCTTTCGGCTTCGAATAAGATGTAAGTGAGTCTTCGGGTATTATCTGGACCTTCCCTATTTGGCACAAAACCTACTTGGTCTGGTTGAATAATGCTGCCTATTACTCCCGACAGTCTATTTGCAAGTATTTTCGAGTAAATTTTAATATCCAAATTGATCAATCAGATTGGTCTGTAACTTTGACACAATTGGGGATCCTTACCAGGTTTCAAGATTGTGATTATTTCCGCTGCAAGAAATTCCTTAAGGCAGGATCCGGTGGACATAAACGTATTGAATGTTCTAACTAGGATAGGATATAAAAGTTCACCGAATGTTCTGTAAAACTGCCCCGTGAAGCCATACTTCCTCAACTGAGATAATAGTGTTCAATGATCCTGAAGACTCCTCATCAAGACACGGTAACCCGAGACCCAACAAGAAGTTTTGTATCCCTGCTAGAGGGAGAGTACCATGAGCAGACTCCTCTTGTATGCTATATAGACTAGAGTAGTAAGACTTGAATATATCACCAATATCCTTGGGAGCAATAGCTAGTTTATTTTTATATAAAATCGAAGAGATGATCCTTTGGGCCTGTCTGCCTCTAAGCTTAGCGGCAAGTAAGGAGTTTGCCTTATTACTATGGTAGTAAAACTTTTGTTTAAATTGACTAAGGGTCTTTTGGACTTTGCTCATTTCCAGAGCGAGGAGATCAGCTTTAATCTCTTCCAAGATTTTAGCTCCCGCCAGGGTATAGTTTAATCTTTGTTCGTTGAGTTGGGACCTATATAGGCAGGTTAATTCCTCCAAGGATTTACCTGTCTCTTTTTTATAGCGGGCGGCTTTTTTAATTAAGGAACCTCTAATATATGCCTTCAATGCAGCCCATATCATTTGAGGCTCTGTCTGACCATTATCATTGATCTGTAAAAACTCAGTCAACTCTGTTTCTATTTTCAAGAGATTTTGGGGTCAGAAACTAGCCAATAAGTGTATTTCCATTTGCCCCTAGGGACATCTAAAGGGGTCGAAAATGTGGCCATGACCGGGTCATGGTCAGACCAAGAAATCGTCCCTATCTTAGAGCTGGAAATTGCATCCAGTGAAATAGCCTCCACAAAAATATAGTCAATTCTAGAAAACATTTTGTGTGGATTGGAGTAAAACGTATAGTCTCTCTCACAAGTATGCATGGCACGCCATACATCATATAGGTGATATTGGGTCATCAACATCCGAAACGCAGCAGCTAACGAACAAATTGGCTTTTCTGTCAACTATTGGATCACAAATTATATTAATGTCTCCTCCAAGTATTAAAGTACCTTGTTTAATCTTAAAGATAAGTTTTAGAAGGCTTTTCAGGAAAGGTATCTGTTTAGTGTTTGGTGCATAGAGGTTGGCTAGAGTGTATATATATATATATATAGCCACTCCCCTTGACTTTGACGAGTGTGAGGCCTCTATTCTGGTGGGGTAATGTTTAATTGAGTACGGGAGCTCTAGAGAGCCGACCAATGGGTCTCCTGCAAGAAGACTACATCTGCTTTAAGCAATCTGAGACTCCTACTAAGGAGACTTCTTTTCGTAGGGGAGTTAAGTCCCTGTATGTTATGAGTTATCACTTGTAGATGCATGAGAGAGAAAAAAAAAAAAAGGGGGGGTAGGGGGGAGGGGTTAGGCAGGAGAAAGGTAGAAGTGTGTAGACAATTCTTATATCAGAGCCAGAGAACCAGGATATGTAGCTACTGCAACAGCCCAAAACAAACTGCATAGTTATCGGCAATGTTATTTAATATATTAACAACTTATTATTATTAGGGGGTCTTGGTACAAAGTAAGACTTATAAGGCAAAGGGGAAATTGGAGGAGTATCAGTGGATAAGCACCGCTATATGGATAGTGTATATAAACAACAGCAATAATAAATACTTATATTGTGTTATAAAGACAGAAAAAAAAAAAAAAAAAGAACAACAATGGAAATAACAATGGTCAACAGCAATGGGGGGGGGGGGGCGGGAGACCACATATATGTTAATTGACCCAGGCAACTAATTAGCAGAAAATAAAAAAATTTGTGACGAGCAGAACTAAGCTATAGTTTCCTTAAATATAGCTTGTAAGGGGGGTCAAGAAGGGGCGGGCTGGGCCCCAATTCAGTCATGACAGAACTTAGGTTTACCATTTAGAGGCTATATTATCCTCCGTTTACTCTGATTGAGTGAGATTCTGGGGGGAGAGACTATGTGTTTTGCAGTAATGACAACACTACCCATATGCCTAGTAGAGCTTGGGTATGTCTAGGATCTTTGTAGTACAAGGGCTAAGAAACAAATTACTAAGTCTCCCTCTACCTATGGATTAAAATAACTTTGCTGAGGGGGAGAGGATGGCAGGTTATATACATGGGCTAAATTAAGTTGTCCCACCTATGAGGGGGGGTCCTCAGGGTAAGACATAAGAACCGTGGGCATGGGTGTAGTGTTGGCCTAAGGTGCAACAACTAGTGGGTCGTATATAGTGACTATAATAGTAAAAGGAGCCCTAGTGCAAATCTTAATAGTCACAGGTACTAAAGATAAGTGCTAAATTAACAAAGTATGCCGTTACTTTTTTCTATCTATCGTATGTAAAACCTAAACACATGGACACCAAGTTGGCCTGGAATTACCCATAACGTAGGCTCATAGAAACTATTTAAAGTGGCCATATACAGTATAATATAAATCTTGCAAAGAACTTCGCATCCTGTATCAAATTACCACAAAACAACTATGCTTATCTTAGCATCTATAAACATAATGAATATGACCAACAACAATAATATAAATCTTAATAATACCTGAGGAAAAAAAAGGGTTAGTAATGGTGAACTGCAACCAAGAACTTTTATGTATTCAGGACGTTTTGTAAGGCAAAAGGAACTCATCAGATAGCCTACTTCAGAGACCGATAAGCTTAACAGGGTATGTGCAAAATTGCCCACAGAGGTCAGAGAGGGGTATAGATATCTCACAAATCCTCAAGGGCCCGTAAAGTAAACCTGGGTTGAGTCCTTTAACTGTATCATCAAGGTTCTTGAGCGGATAAAGTTCTCCTTTTGAAAGGCGGAGGGGAACGTCTTGGTTTTGGGGCCCACTCCAGGGCAGCGGCTCTGAGCAGCAGGGGCTGAACCTGAGAAGAAGGACCTTGGGTAGGATCATCCTGAGGCAAAGACCGGGAGTCTGATAGAGAAGGGGGGGCTGAAGAAGAGTTCTGGAGAAGGTTCAACTTACTCAGTGTTTCCATACCTTGTTTGATGTTGTATATAGTGTGGGTATTACCGTTAAATTGGAAAAAGAGCTTAACAGGAAAGCCCCAGCTATACTTTATAAAGTGCTTGCGCAAACATTGTTTAGCCGGAAAAAAAGGACCTCCTTTTGGCCAATGTATGTGAATAGAGGTCAGGGAAAAATTGAACTTCCTTGTAGACTTCAGGCAGTTCTTTGTTGAGAAAAGCTGCTTTGAGGATTTTTTCTTTAAAGGTAAAGTAGTGAAGTCGCACAATTACATCTCTAGGTTGAGATTGATTAGAATTACGGACTCTTAAAGCTCTGTGGGCTCTATCAATTCTGGAATCTGGATCCTGAGGGGTACCCAGCAAAGAGGCAAACAGATCAGTCAGATATTGTAGAAGATCACTAGCTGTGACGCTCTTGTGTATGCCTCTGATGCGGACGTTATTGCATCTGGATCTATCCTCAAGATCCGCTAGCTTACTCTCCAGGTCCGGGATCAGCTCGGCCCGAAGATTTGAGCTCCATCTTCATAGAGGTATGATGAGAGTCCATTTTAGCCGAGAGGGAGTTAATGAGATCCCTAAGAGAGGAAGACTCGGCACTATCTGAGGGTCTTGAACCAATAGGAAGAGCAGTAATTTCTTTTTCATGCCTAGAGGGCGAGTCTCTTGAGTCTTCGTCCGATAAATCTCTCTCAGAGATAAATTTGCAATGAAAATGATCTGCTACAGTTCTTTTAGGGGCATCAGCCTGCCTGTTCTTTTTCCTGTTGGAGTGGGACATTCTGGTCCATAACTGAGCCTCTTTAGTATGTTTGAATTGGGGGACCGCCTCGCCACCTAGTTGATGATTTAGAACCACGTAATTATGTGGTAATGCATTTGTGAAAAAAGGCAGTGACAGATAAAATAATTAGCAAGCACAATATCTGTTTTAGTTTACCCTAGGGGTATATTAGCTGAGACTGAACATACGGTAAATACCAATCCAAAATTATAACAGGTGAACCACTATGAATAATCTCCAAAGCTGTCCTCTCCTGGGGAAGTTGTCACTGAAGGACGGTGCAGGGAAAAGGAGCAGGGGTATGACCCGCCAGCGATATCCTGGCGGGAAAGGGAGGAGAGGACACCCCTAAACTCTAAGGAGAAAGATTATGTTACTACTGCAGATATACCTCTGTCTAGATTCAGTACACCAACCATATAATGATTTAATCCTAGAGCTACTGTTACAGGATAAGGCAAGTTGAATAGCACAAATTACAAAACCCTGGGTATGTACATATAGCATCTTTTGTATATTATATAGTTATAAGTAGCATTAGTTGAAAAATTACCCAGATTACCAATGGACTAGTTCTGCAGCAACTTATAAATATCAGGCTTTATCTTAGGATCCTGTAATATACAGGGAGTGCAGAATTATTAGGCAAGTTGTATTTTTGAGGATTAATTTTATTATTGAACAACAATGAACCCAAAAAACTAATTCATATCAAAGCTGAATAGTTTTGGAAGTAGTTTTTAGTTTGTTTTTAGTTATAGCTATTTTAGGGGGATATCTATGTGTGCAGGTGACTATTACTGTGCATAATTATTAGGCAACTTAACAAAAAACAAATATATACCCATTTCAATTATTTATTTTTACCAGTGAAACCAATATAACATCTCAACATTCACAAATATACATTTCTGATATTCAAAAACAAAACAAAAACAAATCAGTGACCAATATAGCCACCTTTCTTTGCAAGGACACTCAAAAGCCTGCCATCCATGGATTCTGTCAGTGTTTTGATCTGTTCACCATCAACATTGCGTGCAGCAGCAACCACAGCCTCCCAGACACTTTTCAGAGAGGTGTACTGTTTTCCCTCCTTGTAAATCTCACATTTGATGATGGACCACAGGCTCTCAATGGGGTTCAGATCAGGTGAACAAGGAGGCCATGTCATTAGATTTTCTTCTTTTATACCCTTTCTTGCCAGCCACGCTGTGGAGTACTTGGACGCGTGTGATGGAGCATTGTCCTGCATGAAAATCATGTTTTTCTTGAAGGATGCAGACTTCTTCCTGTACCACTGCTTGAAGAAGGTGTCTTCCAGAAACTGGCAGTAGGACTGGGAGTTGAGCTTGACTCCATCCTCAACCCGAAAAGGCCCCACAAGCTCATCTTTGATGATACCAGCCCAAACCAGTACTCCACCTCCACCTTGCTGGCGTCTGAGTCGGACTGGAGCTCTCTGCCCTTTACCAATCCAGCCACGGGCCCATCCATCTGGCCCATCAAGACTCACTCTCATTTCATCAGTCCATAAAACCTTAGAAAATTCAGTCTTGAGATATTTCTTGGCCCAGTCTTGATGTTTCAGCTTGTGTGTCTTGTTCAGTGGTGGTCGTCTTTCAGCCTTTCTTACCTTAGCCATGTCTCTGAGTATTGCACACCTTGTGCTTTTGAGCACTCCAGTGATGTTGCAGCTCTGAAATATGGCCAAACTGGTGGCAAGTGGCATCTTGGCAGCTGCACGCTTGACTTTTCTCAGTTCATGGGCAGTTATTTTGCGCCTTAGTTTTTCCACACGCTTCTTGCGACCCTGTTGACTATTTTGAATGAAACGCTTGATTGTTCGATGATCACGCTTCAGAAGCTTTGCAATTTTAAGAGTGCTGCATCCCTCTGCAAGATATCTCAATATTTTTTACTTTTCTGAGCCTGTCAAGTCCTTCTTTTGACCCATTTTGCCAAAGGAAAGGAAGTTGCCTAATAATTATGCACACCTGATATAGGGTGTTGATGTCATTAGACCACACCCCTTCTCATTACAGAGAAGCACATCACCTAATATGCTTAATTGGTAGTAGGCTTTCGAGCCTATACAGCTTGGAGTAAGAAAACATGCATAAAGAGGATGATGTGGTCAAAATACTCATTTGCCTAATAATTCTGCACTCCTTGTAGAAAGTCAGATGTTACTGCAAGAAATATAACACTCCACCTCAGGCCACAGGCCCAAGGACAATAATGCTGACGCAGCAGCTAATAATAAAAAAAAGAAAGTCCAGGACATATATGTTCTAGATGAGGTACTTGGGTATGAGTATATAACAGTGAGGAACTAGTGCAGGGGTCCAGCATGTATTATACCTCTAGTTTCCTTAAATGGGTATTAGTGGTGATCAGTGTTAGAGGCTTATGGGGATGGTAAGTCAATGTGAGTTCATAAACCTAAATCCAGGAAGCATGAGAGCTAACACCCCAGACTGATGTTTTAGTAGAGCTCCCTTGTTGAGAGGGAAAAAAAAAGAAAAAGTGCAGCTTGTTGGGTAAAAGTTAGATAAATGGGAGTAAGCAATTAGGATCCAGCAGTGCTATCCCCCCTGATGGTGTGTCCCCACAAGCTCTAGGCTGTTTTAAAAAACCCGGTGAAAGGGGAGAGAAATCAAGCCCAATGATAAGGTGAAAGCATCCCAGGGAGCTCAGTTGAGTGGCTGGATATATGGGTAAATATCGTGGGCACTACATGCAGCAGGGTGAATACCTTAGAAACCTCGTGTGTGTGGCCTGCTCGTCGGGTTCTTAGGAAACTGTAGTGAATGCCAGATATACCGGCGACTTCTTACCCGGTCGTTGAGTTAGGTCACACTGCAAGTGAGCACACAGCAGACTCTGGCTAAACAGCCGCAGTAGTGAAGACTTTCCATTAGCTGGCTGTTGCTCCTGGATTGGTGCTGGGTTGAAGGGCCACTGAGGCCCAAGATGGCAGGCGTTCGCGCCTTTTCAGCCAAACTGCGCAACAAGGAGACCCGGCTATCTTTTCAGCGAGCTCGTAGATCTGACAGCTCCAGCCAGCTCAACAGCAATGTCCACCAGGTAAGTAGTTCACCTCTGATCTCCTCCACACTAGGACTCAGGCCAGCAAAAAATTCCGGATGCACCAGGGCAAGACACCCCGTCAAACGTCGTCCTCTCAGAAGGTGTAGATACTGCTAGATGAGCGCTCCAGAGCGGATCCCCGACCCTCCAGAGCGGTGCTGACAGGTGAAAGCTGGGAACTAACAAGGGCTACCAGGCGCTGTATCAGGTTCTCCAGAGCGGAAGCCCCGACCCTCCAGAGCCAAGGAACCGCTACAGCCACAGGTAATAGAGATGCTTAGCGTCTACTCGTATATCCCAATATCTTCTTCAGCTGCAGCTGGGCTGTGCAGTAAGGTCCAAATACTCGTAGACAGTGTCTGAATGACCTGGAGTGGATCCCCAACCCTCCAGGTCAGCACAGGTGACGGCCTTATCGCTCCAGGCAGCAAGTCCCGCTAACAGAAAAGTAGGGAGTTAGCTCTGTATCATCAAATCGGGTACTTAAAGTTAGAGAAACAGGTCAAACTGTATAAATATAATGACCACCTGTAATAGCCAGCAGTTTAGTCAGCTTTTAGGAGTGAAAATTACCACTTTGTGGAACTTTTTTAATCTTTGAGGCTCAGGAGCTCAGTGCATGCACGTCTAGTCTGTACTATGGCTAGCTCCGCCCCCCCCCCGGCTTTTTTTTATTTTAATAGGGCTATTAGATTAGGTGTAATTAGTTTAAATATCTTGTAATTTGTTTATTATTTTCTGTAATTTAGTGTTTTGGTATTTATACATTAGCTAATTTAATTTAATTTAGGTAATTGTATTTAATTTAGTTAATTTATTTAATTATAGTGTAGTGTTAGGTGTTACCTAGGTTAGGTTTTATTTTACAGGTACTTTTGTATTTATTTTAGCTAGGTAGTTATTAAATAGTTAATAACTATTTAATAACTATTCTACCTAGTTAAAATAAATACAAACTTGCCTGTAAAATAAAAATAAACCCTAAGATAGTTACAATGTAACTATTAGTTATATTGTAGCTAGCTTAGGGTTTATTTTACAGGTAAGTATTTAGTTTTAAATTGGAATAATTTAGTTAATGATAGTAATTTTTATTTAGATTTATTGTAATTATCTTTAAAGTGAAAGTAAACCCTAGCATTGTACAAACGCTTGGATTTACTATTGAAACAAATAAAGGGCACTTTCATTCATGAAGTATGAAGATACTTCATGTAGAAAGCTCCTTTATTTTGATTCAATCGATTGCCGTTTTTAGCTGCTACAGCAGCCCACGGCTAAAAAAAATTTGGGATAAGAGGTGATGTTTTCATGCTTGGTGCCCATGGGAGCCGGATTTACCGCACTTCTATTGGCTAAGAGGTGAAAACGTCACCTCTTAGCCAAAAATTTTTTTAGCCGTGCGCTGCTGTAGGAGCTAAGAGCGGCAAGTGATTGAATCAAATAAAGGAGTTTTCTACATGCAGTATCTTATACTACATGAATGAAAGTGCCCTTTATTTGTTTCAGTAGTAAATCCTAGCGTTTGTACAATGCTAGGGTTTACTTTCACTTTAAGTTAGGGGGTGTTAGGGTTAGACTTAGGTTTAGGGGTTAATAACTTTAATATAGTGGCTGCGACGTTGGGGGCAGCAGATTAGGGGTTAATAAATGTAGGTAGGTTGTGACGACATTGGGGGCGGCAGATTAGGGGTTAATAAATAGTATGTAGGTGTCGGCGATGTTGGGGGCAGCAGATTAGGGGTTAATACATATAATATAGGTTTCGGCGGTGTCCGGAGCAGCAGATTAGGGGTTAATAAATATAATGCAGGTGTCTGAGATGTCGGGGGCGGCAGATTAGGGATTAATAAGTGTAAGATTAGGGGTGTTTAGACTCAGGGTTCATGTTAGGGTGTTAGGTGTAGACATAACTTTTATTTCCCCATAGGAATCAATGGGGCTGCGTTACTGAGTTTTACGCTGCTTTTTGCAGGTGTTAGACTTTTTCTCAGCCGGCTCTCCCCGTTGATCCCTATGGGGAAATCGTGCACGAGCACGTACAGCCAGCTCACAGCTGACTTAAGCAGCGCTGGTATTGAAGTGCGGTATGGAGCGCAAGTTTGCTCTCACCGCTCACTTACATGCAGCGCTGGTATTGGAGTGCGGTAATGAGCAAAATGTTGTTTAACGCTCACTTCTTGTCTTTTAACAATGGGTTTTCTGAAAACTCGTAATACCAGCGCTGCATGTAAGTGAGCAGTGAGAGAAAACTGCTCGTTAGCACCGCACAGCCTCTAACGCAAAACTCGTAATCTAGGACTTTGTTTGTTAGCACAATTAAATGTTATAAACATGTGAACTTTACAGCAATCTCATGACATAACATAAATCTTTCATTATATATAACAATACTGCAAAAAAATAATGTATTTTGGCTTAATATTTTTAATGTACTAATTTTATGTACTAAGATAAAGGAGAATGGTTTACTTGCAGGGGTTAGCAGGACAGCATTAGGAAGTCATAGATAAAGCATCATATTGTGCACTTCTATAAAACCTGTCTACACTGAAAATCAACAAGACAATCAGTCTTTTTATGACAGAAATATTGCAGATGCTTCCTGATAGAGGCATAAGCTCATTGTTAGAACAATTCCATTAGGAGAGAGAGTTGAACTGAATCAAGATATTGCTCTTTTGCAATTTTGGGAGCACTTACATTAGATAAGGGGATTATGCTTTCCTAAGGTTTGTATGTCATGTAATTAAAAGTTTGGTTCTCTTATTAAGCTAGTTTTATAAAGTTTGGTTCCTTTATTTAGCTATCAATATAAAGTGTGGTCTTTTTATTCCGCTACCTGTATGAAGTTTAATATTTTTATTTAGCTATCTATATAAAGTTTGGTTCTTTGTTTAGCTACCTATAGAAAGTTTGGTCCTTTATTCAGCTACCTACAGTTAGTATTGAAAAGAATCACCCCCTTGAAAATAATCACAATGTGTTGCATTGCAGCCTGAAAAAAAGACAGACACATTTTTGTTTATCCAGTTGTAATTACTCAGTGCAACTTATAACATCCAAGTGAAAGAGATAACATCAACGTGTCAGACAAAAATAAAGACAATTCAAAAACAGAATCATTGAGTTGGAAAAAGAATCACCCCCCCCCCCCCTAAAATTACTTGTAAACTCAATCAGGTGTAGCTGATCACCTTCTCAATGGCACACACAAAGCCATTTGACCTTCAACTGTGATCAGATGTGGGCATATTGATTAGATATGATTGAAAAGAGGTTTCTTGGAGCATCTCAGTCCCTGGTAGTGCAACTGAAGCAAACAATCAACTATGGGTGGCAAGGCACTGCCAAACAATCTCTGGGATAATGTTGTGGACAGGTACAAGTCAGGAGATGGATACAAGAAAATATCAAAGGCTTTAGCAATGCCTATAAGCACAGTGAAGTCTATTATTAAGAAGTGGAAGGTATTTGGTACAACACAGACCCTCTCTGGATCAGGATGTCACTCCAAACTGGATGAAAGAGCCAGGAGGAAACTGGTCAGAAAGGCTACCAAGAGGCCCACAGCAACTCTGAAGCAGTTACAGGAATTTATGACAAAGAGTGGTCATTGTGTGCATGTGACAACAATATAATGAACTCTCCACAAACGTGGCTTGTATGGGAGGGTTGCAAGAAAAAAGCCACTCCTCAAGAAAGGCCACTTGCAGTCATGACTGAGCTTTGCCATAACACACCTAGGAGATCCTGAGGTCACATGGAAAAGGGTGTTATGTTCAGATGAGACTAAAATTGAATTATTTGCCCTCAACACCAAACCATATGTCTGGAGGAAATCCAGTACAGCACATCATCCAAATAACACCATACTTACAGTTAAGCATGGAGGTGGTAATATCCTGTTATGGGGGTGTTTTCTCTGCAGCAGGCACTAGAGCACTTGTCAGGATAGAAGGAATAATGTATGGGGCAAAATACCATCAAATTATTAAGGGAAAACCTGCTGCCCTCTGCCAGGCAGTTGTCAATGGGAAGAAGGTTTATCTTCCAACATGACAATGACACAAAGCACACAGCAAAAATAACCACACAGTGCTTGAAGGAGAAAAATGCAAATGTCCTTGCATGGTCTGTCAGAGCCCAGACTTAAATTCCATTGAATATCTGTGGCATGACTTGAAGACTGCAGTCCACAAACAGTTACCATCAAATGTAACAGAACTGGAGCAGTTCTGCAAAGAAGAATGGGCAAATATTGCACAGTCTAGATGTGCAAGGTTAGTAGAGCCATATCCCAACAGACTAAAGGCTGTAATTAAAGCAAAAGGTGGTTCAATAAAATACTGACACAAGTTTTTCCAACTCAGTGATTCTGTTTTTGAATTGTCTTTATTTTTGCCTGACATGTTGGTGTTATGATGTTATAAGTGGATAAACAAGAACAGTGTCTGTCTTTATTTCAGGCTGCAATGCAACAAAATGTGATTATTTTCAAGGGGGTGATTCTTTTCAATACCCACTGTATATGAAGTTTAGTATTTTTTTTAGCTACCTAGATAAAGTTTGGTCTTTTATTTAGCTACCTATATAAAGTTTGGTTCTTTATTTAGCTTCCCCTTCTAAAGTTTGGTCCTTTATTTAGCTACCTATATACAGTTTTGGTCCATTTATTCAGCTGTCTACAGTATGTGACGTTTGGTATTTTTATTTAGCTAACTAACAGCTAGATTATGAGTTTTGTGTTATGAGTATAACGCTGCTTTTTCAAGTTTTGCAGGTATAGCTGTACCGCACACTTTTTTGGCCGTCACGCAACATTAGTACCGCACTTTAAGAAAAGTCCTTTATCAATGGGACTTCCATAGCGCCAGTATTACGAGTTTTGCCTGGGAGGCCAAAAAGTGAGCGGTACACCCTATACCGACAAGATTCGTACCGCCATCTGAAGTCAGTAGTTATGAGTTTTACGTTACAAAGCTGTAGCATAAAGCTCATAACTAAAGTGTTAAAAAATGCACTAACACCCATAAACTACCTATTAAGCCCTAAACGAGGCACCCCCGCATCGCAAACACTAAAATAAAATGATTATCCCCTAATCTGCCTCTCTAGACATTGCCGCCACTTAAAAAATGTATTAACCCCTATTCCGCCGATATAATAAAATCATTAACCCCTAAACCTAATGTAACCCTAACCCTAACAACCCCTAACGTAAATATAATTAAAATAAATCTAAATAAAACCTACTATTAATAACTAACTAATTCCTATTTAAAACTAAATACCTATAAAATAAAACCTAAGCTAGCTGCAATATAACTAATAGTTACATTGTAGCTATCTTAGGTTTTATTTTTATTTCACAGGTAACTTTGTATTTATTTTAACTAGGTAGACTAGTTACTAAATAGTTATTAACTATTTACTAACTACCTAGTTAAAATAAATACAAATTTACTTGTAAAATAAAACCTAACTAGGGTTTTGGGCAATGTAAAAGAGCTAAATGCCCTTTTAGGGGCAATGCCCATCCAAATGCCCTTTTCAGGGCAATGTTTAGCTTAGGTTTATTTAGATAGGATTTTATTTGGGGGTTTTGGTTGTGTGGGTGGTGGGTTTTACTGTTGGGGGGTTGTTTGTATTTTTTTTACAGGTAAAAGAGTTTATTTCTTTGGGGCAATGCCCCGCAAAAGGCCCTTTTAAGGGTTATTGGCAGTTTAGTGTAGGCTAGGGTTTTTTTTTTATTTTGGGGGGGGGGCTTTTTATTTTGATAGGGCTATTAGATTAGGAGTAATTCATTTTTATTTTTGATCATTTCTTTTTTTTATTTTGTGTAATTTAGTGTTTATTATTTTTTGTACTTTAGATAATTGTATTTTGTTAATTTAATTTATTTAATTTTATTGTAATGTTAGGTGTTAGTGAAACTCAGGTTAGGTTTTATTTTACAGGTAAATTTGTATTTATTTTAACTAGGTAGCTAGTAAATAGTTAATAAATATTTACTAACTAGTCTACCTAGTTAAAATAAATACAAACTTACCTGTGAAATAAAAATAAAGCCTAAGATAGCTACAATGTAACTATTAGTTATATTGTAGCTAGCTTAGGTTTTATTTTATAGGTGAGTATTTAGTTTTAAATAGGAATTATTTAGTTATTAATAGTAAGTTTTATTTAGAATTATTTTAATTATATTAAAGTTAGGGTTACGTTAGGGTTAGGGTTAGATTTAGGGTTACGTTAGGGGTTAATATATTTATTTAGTGTTAGTGATGTGGGAGGCCAGAGGTTTAGGGGTTAATAACTTTAGTATAGTGGCGGCGGCGACATTGGGGGCGGCAGATTAGGGGTTAATACATTTATGTAGGTGGCGGCGACATTGGGGTGGCAGGTTAATAAGCGTAATGTAGGTGGCGGCAATGTCAGGGGCAGCAGATTAGGGGTTAATAAGTGTAATGTAGGTGTCGGTGATGTCGGGGGCGGCAGATTAAGGGTGTTTAGACTCAGAGTTTATGTTGTGGTGTTAGGTTTAAACATAAAAAAAAAATTTCACAGACATCAATAGGGCAGCGTTACGGAGCTTTACGCTCCGCGATTGCAGGGGTTAGGCTTTTTTTTAGCCGTCTCTCCCCATTGATGTCTATGGGGAAATCGTGCATGAGCACATCAAAACACTGCTTGTATTTGGGTGCTGTATGGAGCTCAACGCAACCATATCGCCTGCACAAGCCATTTTTTTACAAACCTGTAATAGCAGCGCTATTAAAGGTGAGCGGTAAAAATAACTTGCAAGTTATTAGCGAGCCAGCCATAACGCAAAACTCATAATCTGGATGTAAATAAAGTTTGGTCCTTTATTTAGCTACCTATGTAACCGCTGTCTATATAAAGTTAGTTCTCTATTTTAGCTACTTATATAAAGTTTGGTCTTTTTATTTTAGATGCTTATTTAAAGATTGGTCTTTATATTTAGCTACATATAAAATATATGTTCCTCTAATTTAGCATTCCAAACTATTAAAAGCATAGTCTACCGAATTAGTTAACATGTCCACATACTGAACATGGTATGACCATACAATCTGATTTTTTTATATTCAGAGGGAGCAGGATAGTGGAGGTTTCTGTACACCTGTATGTTTATGAAAATGCAAGCATGGTGATTAATTGAATCAATATAAATGTAGTTTATTTCACTTAAAGGTACATGATACTCAGACATTTTCATGTACCATCTAAAATAGAATGTTTAAAATGTATTTTATTGTGCTAATTAAACCCACTTTTTTAGGAGAGCTGTCTCTAGCAGCAAATGTAGCACATCCTTTGGAGACAACAACTGCAACCAATAAGATTTCTACACTTTTCGGCTGGGATTTTGACCCACTCTTCTTGTGCAAACTGCTCCAGTTCTCTCACGTTTGATAGGTGCCTTTTCACAACTGCGAGTTTCACCTTGTTCTACAGATGTTTGATGGATTTAGATCTGGACTCATAGAAGACCACTTCGGAATGGTCCAATGTTTTCTTCTCATACATTCTTAGGGTTTTTCCAGGTATATTTTGGGTCTTTATCCTGCTGGAGGACCCATGACCTGTTACTGAGACACAGCTTTCTGACACTGGGCTGTACGTTTCACTCCAGAATGCCTTGATAGTCTTCTGATTTTTTTGTGCCCTGCACAAAATCTAGACACCCAGGGCCAGAGGCATCAAAGCAACCCCAAAACATTTCAGAGCCTCCTCCATGTTTTACAGTAGGGATGGTGTGCTCGTTTTTGAAAGCTTCCTTTTCAATCTGTAAACATGGAGTTGTTGTGATTTACCAAAAAAAGTTACTGTTCAAAGGACATTCCAGAAGGACTGCGGCTTGTCAATATGCATTTTGGTAAACTCCAGTTAGGCTTTTTTCCTAGTCAATAACTTACAAACATGCTATATCATTTGTATTCATTTTTAATGTGTTTTGAATAGAAATACTTTAAATTCCAATGTTCTTCACACAGAAAAAAAATGTCCTTTATATAACAAATAAAATTATATTTATATATACATACACACAATGGGGGGTAGTTATCAATGTGTCAACTTTCCTGCCTTCGCCGGCCCAATACGCCCGCCTAAGCTCGCCTATCATCGCCGCTGCCGCGGACCTGAAACAATTCGCCTAAGATATCAATAAATCTGTCAAAAAGCCGCACACCAAGTACGGGGCGATGAGCAGCGGACTGTGAGAGTTATCACTCATCCGATCTTGCTGCTCTTCGGCTTTTTCACAGCTTTATTGCTAGCCTGTCACTAAGCACCCACACTAACTACACTGTTCTACCCCCTATACCGGCGCCCCCGGAGCCCCCCGCAACTAAATAAAGTTATTAACCCCTAAACCGCCACTACCGGACACCCGCCGCAACGATAATAAATGTATTAACCCCTAAACCGCCGCTCCCGGACACCGCCGCCACCTACATTATACCTAGTAACCCCTATCCTGCCCCCCCTATACCGTCGCCACCTATAATACAATTATTAACCCCTATCCTGCTGATCCCGCACCTCGCCGCAACTAAATAAATAGTTTAACCCCTAAACCGCCGCTCCCGGACCCTGCCGCAACCTATATTAAACTTATTAACCCCTAATCTGCCCCCCCTACACCGTTGCCACCTATAATACATTTATTAACCCCTATCCTGCCCCCCTACACTGCCGCAAATGTAATAAATTTATTAACCCCTAAACCTAAGTCTAACACTAACCCTAACACCCCCCCCTAACTTAAATATTAATTAAATAAATCTAAATAATATTTCTATTATTAACTAAATTAATCCTATTTAAAACTAAATACTTACCTTTAAAATAAACCCTAATATAGCTACAATATAAATAATAATTATATTGTAGCTATCTTAGGATTTATTTTTATTTTACAGGCAACTTTCAATTTATTTTAACTAGGTACAATAGCTATTAAATAGTTATTAACTATTTAATAGCTTACCTAGCTAAAATAAACTGAAATTTACCTGTAAAATAAATCCTAACCTAAGTTACAATTACACCTAACACTGCACTATACTTTAAGAAATTATTTCTATTTAAAACTAAATACTTATCTGTAAAATAAACCCTAAGATAGTAACAATGTAATTAATAATTACATTGTAGCTATTTTAGGATTTATATTTATTTTACAGGTAACTTTGTATTTATTTTAGCTAGTTAGAATAGTTATTAAATAGTTATTAACTATTTAATAACTACCTAGCTAAAAGAAATTCAAAATTACCTGTAAAATAAATCCTAACCTAAGTTACAATTAAACCTAACACTACACTATCATTCTATTGGCTGTTCCGATCAGCCAATAGAATGCAAGCTCAATCTGATTGGCTGATTGGATCAGCCAATCGGATTGAACTTCAATCTGATTGGCTGATTCAATCAGCCAATCAGATTTTTCCTACCTTAATTCCGATTGGCTGATAGAATCCTATCAGCCAATCGGAATTGAAGGGACGCCATCTTGGATGACGTTCCTTAAAGGAGCCTTCATTCGTCGGTAGTCCGTCGGGAAAGAAGGATGTTCCGCGTCGGCGGGATGAAGATGGATCCTGAAGAAAGAAGATTGAAGACCCCGCTTGGAAGATGACATCGCCCGGATGGAAGACTTCTTCAGCGCCGCCTGGAGGATCACTTCATCGGATGGAAGACTTCTTCAGCGCCCCTTGGAGGATCACTTCTGCCGCTCCGGATCTCCTCTTCGGTTCCATCGGTGGCTCGGCTAAGTGAAGACGACTCAAGGTAGGATGATCTTCAGGGGGGTAGTGTTAGGTTTTTTTAAGGGGGGTTTGGGTTAGATTAGGGGTATGTGGGTGGTGGGTTTTAATGTTGGGGGGTTGTATTTTTCTTTTACAGGCAAAAGAGCAGTTTTCTTTGGGGCATGCCCCACAAAGGGCTCTTTTAAGGGCTGGTAAGGTAAAAGAGCTTTGAACTTTTTTAATGTAGAATAGAGTAGGGCATTTTTTTATTTTGGGGGGCTTTGTTATTTTATTAGGGGGCTTAGATTAGGTGTAATTAGCTTAAAATTGTTGTAATATTTTTTAAATGTTTGTAACTTATTTTTTTTATTTTTTGTAACTTAGCTTTTTTTATTTTTTGTACTTTAGTTAGTTTATGTTATTGTATTTAATTGTAGTTATTTGTAGCTAATTTATTTTATTAATGTACTGATAGTGTAGTGTTAGGTGTAATTGTAAGTTAGGTTAGGATTTATTTTACAGGTAAATTTCTCTTTATTTTAGCTAGGTAAGCTATTAAATAGTTAATAACTATTTAATAGCTATTGTACCTAGTTAAAATAAATTGAAATTTGCCTGTAAAATAAAAATAAATCCTAAAATAGCTACAATATAATTATTATTTATATTGTAGCTATATTAGGGTTTATTTTAAAGGTAAGTATTTAGTTTTAAATAAGATTAATTTAGTTAATAATAGAAATATTATTTAGATGTATTTAATTAATATTTAAGTTAGGCGGGTGTTAGGGTTAGGGTTAGACTTAGGTTTAGGGGTTAATAAATTTATTACAGTGGCGGCGGTGTAGGGGGGGCAGAATAGGGGTTAATAAATGTATTATAGGTGTAGGGGGGTAGATTAGGGGTTAATAAGTTTAATATAGGTTGCGGCGGGGTCCGGGAACGGCGGTTTAGGGGTTAAGCTATTTATTTAGTTGAGGCGAGGTCCAGGATCGGCAGGATAGGGATTAATAACTTTATTATAGAGGGCGGCGGTATAGGGGGGGCAGGATAGGGGTTACTAGGTATAATGTAGGTTGCGGCGGTGTCCGGGAGCGGCGGTTTAGGGGTTAATATCTATAGAGTAGCGGCGGTGTAGGGGGGGGCAGAATAGGGGTTAATAAATGTATTATAGGTGTAGGGGGGTAGATTAGGGGTTAATAAGTTTAATATAGGTTGCGGCGGGGTCCGGGAACGGCGGTTTAGGGGTTAAGCTATTTATTTAGTTGAGGCGAGGTCCGGGATCGGCAGGATAGGGATTAATAACTTTATTATAGAGGGCGGCGGTATAGGGGGGGCAGGATAGGGGTTACTAGGTATAATGTAGGTTGCGGTGGGCTCCGGGAGCGGCAGTTTAGGGGGTAAACACTTTATTTCATTGCGGCGGTGTAGGGGGGACAGATTAGGGGTGTTTAGACTTGGGGTACATGTTAGGGTGTTAGGTGTAGACATCTCCCATAGAAATCAATGGGATGTCTGGCAGCAGCGAACTTGTACTTTCGCTATGGTCAGACTCCCATTGATTCCTATTGAAAACCAGGTACGCTGGGCCAGAAAAGTGCCGAGCGTACCTGCTAGTTTTTTGATAACTAGCAAAAGTAGTCAGATTGTGCCGCACTTGTGTGCGGAACATCTGAATCGATCTGTGTCGAACTGAGTCCGGCGGATTGAAGCTTACGTCACAAAATTCTACTTTTGCCGGTCTCTAGCCTTTGATAACTAAGGCGAATCAGCCTCGCCACAAATACGCTGCGGAATTCCAGCGTATTTGAGGTTGACGGCTTGATAACTACCCCCCAATATATATCTGTATATACTCTTATAGATATAGGTATAAATATATATTTTTAAAAAAAAAATCATATACTGTATATATATACTGTATATATATATATATATATATATATATATATATATATATATATATATATATATGTATATATATATATATATATATTAATAAAAAGAAAATGTTCTTCTTTGTGAAGAACATCAGAATTTAAAGTACTGATAACTACCTTCGGGTTTAGTGCAGTTGGTCTGATGCGGTGTCAGGTTACCACTTGAGTGAGTTTGTTTTTTAACAACTTGCCCTATAGAAGTCTAGGAGGAGAAGACGTTAGTGTGCTAGCAATATCCAAAGTCCTAAAGTTAGCGCACATCAGACTTTTGCTTGCAAGCTAAGGTTTTACTTTCAACTTGTAAAATGTGTGCTAACCAGGCCGTGTAAAAATGTTACTTTAAGCACAGTTAGCGCACAAGTGAAAAATTTAGTTATCGTGCCACTTTTATTAAAATTATATTTCAGATTATTTTGCATATTTTTTAATTAACATATTGTTAATTACAAGTTTTGCAGTATGGCTATACCACTGAAAAATTGTCCATTGCACGCGGAATATGCATTTCTTCCGTATTACAAGTCGCGGCAGTACAGCTATACCGCTAGCATTTTATCCTTTATGCAACTCTCCAATCCGCAGTCAAAAAATTACTTTTGAGTGTGGAGTTTTCATTGTGCCCGTATTACAGGTTTTGTGGTCCGGCTATAATGCTAGCGTTACAGCTTATACCACCACGATCCATTCTGCGATCTGAGACCAGTAGTTATGGATTTTGCTAAACGAAAATGTTTCACAAACCTCATAACAAAAATGTTACTAAGTACACTAACACCCATAAACTACACTATTAACCCCTAAACCACCATTCCCGGTATCGCAAATACTATATAAAACCTATTAACCCCTAAGCCACTGCCCACCCACATTGCTACTACTATAATAAACCTATGAACCCCTAAACCACTGCCCACCCACATTGCTACTACTATAATAAACCTATTAACCCCTAAACCACCATTCCCAGTATCGCAAATAATATATAAAACCTATTAACCCTTAAACCGCTGGCCCACCACATTGCTAATACTAAACTAAATATATTAACCCCTAAACAGCTGGGCCCCCACATCACAACACACTAAATTAAACTATTAACCCCTAAACCTAACACCCCCCCCTAACTTTAAATTAAACTTACAATATAATAAAAACTTACCTGTGAAAATAAAAAAAACTAAGATTAAACTATAAATTTACCTAACATTACTATTAAAAAAAATTAAAACAAACTAAAAATAAAAAAACAAAAATTACAATATTAAAAAAGCCTAACACTACGAAAAAATAACCTAACATTAACAAAAAAAACCACTAAAATTACAAAAAATAAAAAAACACTAAGATTACAAAAAATAATAAACTAAATGATCCAAACAAAATTAAACCTAATCTAATACCCCTATAAAAACAAAAAAACACCCCAAAATAAAAACACCCCCTAAGCTAACAATAAACTACCAATAGCCCTTAAAGTGAATGTCAATTTTGATGCGAAAGTGCCCGGTTTTTAAAAATTCGATTACAAAAAGGGGCACTTTAATTCATCAAAATTTACATTTCACTCCTGTTGAGAAAAAAACTTACCTTTAAATCTTCACAGCAGCTCCAACCTCCTCCGGTCGTTGCTAGCCATTTCTGACATCAGAAATGATGGATAGGTCATCCTCCAATCACAGCTTCCCCCCGGGGGAATCAGTGTCTGATTCAACACCGTGATTGTAGGAAGCCGGATTCCTTATTTTAGACACAGGAAGAGGCTTTGCAATGGGCGAAGATTAAAAGGTAAGTTTTTTTTCGCAACAGGAGTGAAATGTAAATTTTGATGAATTAAAGTGCCCCTGTTTTTAATCGAATTTTTAAAAACCGGGCACTCTAGCATCAAAATTGATATTTACTTTAATAAGGCCTTTTGTAGGGCATTGCCCTGAAACAATCAGCTTTTTTACCTAAAAAATTACAAAGTCCCCCTTAACAGTAAATCCCCCACCCAACCAACCCCCCAAAATAAAAAAACCTAAGTCTAAAAAAACCTCAGCTGCCTATTGCCCCTAAAGAGGCATTTGTATTGACATTGCTCTTAAATGGGCAATCAGCTCTTATGCGCCAATATAAAAAAAAAGCCCTAAGCTAAAAAAAAACACCCAAAAAAAAAACTAACACTAACCCAAGAAAATTTACTCACCGTTCCGGAAGTCCGGAAGTCCAGGCGGCGCAAAGTCTACATCCAGGCGGCGAAGATCTTCTTCAAGGGCGGCACCATCTTCTATCTTCTGCCAGGAGGTGCGGAAGGTCTTTGGTGATGCGCGGATCCGGAGTCCTGGTCCTCATCTGGAGCGCTGGTCTCCTTCAGTGGCGGCCGTCTTCAGCGACATGGATCCTCCTCATCCACCGCACACTTAATCTTGAATGCAAGGTACCGTTGCATTCCTATTGGCTGCAATATTCACATCAGCCAATAGGATGAGAGCTGCTGAAATCCTATTGGCTGATTTTTTTAAATAACTTTCTTTTTTACATAACTTTCTTTTCCCCATAGACATCAATGGGGATTGCGTTTAAATGATCACCATTCTGCAATTGCAGGTGTTAGTTTTTTTCTTACTATTTCTCTCCATTGATGTTCTTGGGGGAAAACATGCATGAGCACGTCCAACCAGGCCTTGGCTTTTGTGCGGTATGGAGCTTAACGCACCATAACGCACAACACAAGAAGGTTTTTGTGAAACTTGTAATGGCAGCGCTATGGAGAGTGTGATAACGCTCATTTATTTGAGTTTTTGACGCACCGGGTTTAGCGCACAACTTGTAATCTTGGTGATAGTTTTTCAAAATGTGCTTTGAGCAGTTTTTCAAAATGTGCTTTGAGCTATAACTATCTAAGGGCCAGATTACAAGGGGCACAATTTTTTGCTTTATAATAATAATAATAATATCGCCAGAAGTAAAGATTTTGTGTGCGTGGGTTAGCGCGCGTATTACAAGTTAAAAGTAAACATTAACGGCTAGATTTGGAGTTTTGTCGGTAACGACCCGAAAATCTAACGCCGGCTTTTTTCTGGCCGCACCATAAAAATAACTCTGGTATTGAGAGTCCACATAAAGGCTGCGTTAGGCTCCAAAAAAGGAGCGTAGAGCATTTTTAACGCAGCTTCAACTCTCGATACCAGAGTTGCTTACGCAAGCGGCCAGCCTCAAAAACGTGCTCGTGCACGATTCTCCCATAGGAAAGAAAACCTAACACCTGCAAAAAAGCCGCGTTCAGCTCCTAACGCAGCCCCATTGTTTGCTATGCGGAAACACTTCCCACGTCTGCACCTAACACTCTAACATGTACCCCGAGTCTAAACACCCCTAACCTTACACTTATTAACCCCTAATCTGCCGCCCCCGCTATCGCTGACCCCTGCATATTATTATTAACCCCTAATCTGCCGCTCCGTAAACCGCCGCTACTTACATTATCCCTATGTACCCCTAATCTGCTGCCCTAACATCGCCGACCCCTATATTATATTTATTAACCCCTAATCTGCCCCCACAACGTCGCCTCCACCTGCCTACAATTATTAACCCCTAATCTGCCGACCGGACCTGAGCGCTACTATAATAAAGTTATTAACCCCTAATCCGCCTCACTAACCCTATAATAAATAGTATTAACCCCTAATCTGCCCTCCCTAACATCGCCGACACCTAACTTCAAACATTAACCCCTAATCTGCCGACTGGAGCTCACCGCTATTCTAATAAATGTATTAACCCCTAAAGCTAAGTCTAACCCTAACACTAACACCCCCCTAAGTTAAATATAATTTACATCTAACAAAATTAATTAACTCTTATTAAATAAATTATTCCTATTTAAAGATAAATACTTACCTGTAAAATAAATCCTAATATAGCTACAATATAAATTATAATTATATTATAGCTATTTTAGGATTAATATTTATTTTACAGGTAACTTTGTATTTATTTTAACCAGGTACAATAGCTATTAAATAGTTAAGAACTATTTAATAGCTAAAATAGTTAAAATAATTACAAAATTACCTGTAAAATAAATCCTAACCTAAGTTACAATTAAACCTAACACTACACTATCAATAAATTAATTAAATAAACTACCTACAATTACCTACAATTAACCTAACACTACGCTATCAATAAATTAATTAAATACAATTCCTACAAATAAATACAATTAAATAAACTAGCTAAAGTACAAAAATCAGCCAGTCAGAATCAAGTTCAATCCGATTGGCTGATCCAATCAGCCAATCAGATTGAGCTCGCATTCTATTGGCTGTTCCGATCAGCCAATAGAATGCGAGCTCAATCTGATTGGCTGATTGGATCAGCCAATCGGATTGAACTTGATTCTGATTGGCTGATTCCATCAGCCAATCAGAATATTCCTACCTTAATTCCGATTGGCTGATAGAATCCTATCAGCCAATCGGAATTCGAGGGACACCATCTTGGATGACGTCCCTTAAAGGAACCGTCATTCGGCTAGTAGGCGTCGGGAGAAGAGGATGTTCCGCGTCGGAGGTCTTCAGGATGGATCCGGAAGAAAGAAGATTGAAGATGCCGTTGATAGAAGACTTCATCCGGATCATGGACCTCTTCAGCTCCCGCTTGGATGAAGACTTCATCCGGATCATGGACCTCTTCAGCTCCCGCTTGGATGAAGACTTCAGCCGGATCATGGACCTCTTCAGCTCCCGCTTGGATGAAGACTTCAGCCGGATCATGGACCTCTTCAGCCCCCCGCTTGGGCTTGGATCAGGACATCGGAGGAGATCTTCAGGACGGATCGGTGAACCTGGCAGGGTGAAGAATAGGTAGGAAGATCTTCAGGGGCTTAGTGTTAGGTTTATTTAAGGGGGGTTTGGGTTAGATTAGGGGTATGTGGGTGGTGGTTTGTAATGTTGGGGGGGGGGGATTGTATGTTTTTTTTTTCAGGCAAAAGAGCTGAATTCTTTGGGGCAAGCCCTGCAAAGGGCCCTGTTCAGGGCTGGTAAGGTAAAAGAGCTTTGAACTTTAGTAATTTAGAATAGGGTAGGGCATTTTTTTATTTTGGGGGGCTTTGTTATTTTATTAGGGGGCTTAGAGTAGGTGTAATTAGTTTAAAATTGTTGTAATATTTTTCTTATGTTTGTAAATATTTTTTTATTTTTTGTAACTTAGTTCTTTTTTATTTTTTGTACTTTAGCTAGTTTATTTAATTGTATTTATTTGTAGGAATTGTATTTAATTAATTTATTGATAGTGTAGTGTTAGGTTAATTGTAGGTAATTGTAGGTAGTTTATTTAATTAATTTATTGATAGTGTTAGGTTTAATTGTAACTTAGGTTAGGATTTATTTTACAGGTAATTTTGTAATTATTTTAACTATTTTAGCTATTAAATAGTTCTTAACTATTTAACAGCTATTGTACCTGGTTAAAATAAATACAAAGTTACCTGTAAAATAAATATAAATCCTAAAATAGCTACAATGTAATTATAATTTATATTGTAGCTATATTAGGATTTATTTTACAGGTAAGTATTTATCTTTAAATAGGAATAATTTATTTAATAAGAGTTAATTAATTTCGTTAGATGTAAATTATATTTAACTTAGGGGGGTGTTAGTGTTAGGGTTAGACTTAGCTTTAGGGGTTAATACATTTATTAGAATAGCGGTGAGCTCCGGTCGGCAGATTAGGGGTTAATAAGTGTAGGCAGGTGGAGGCGACGTTGTGGGGGGCAGATTAGGGGTTAATAAATATAATATAGGGGTCGGCGGTGTTAGGGGCAGCAGATTAGGGGTACATAAGGATAACGTAGGTGGCGGCGCTTTGCGGTCGGCAGATTAGGGGTTAATAAGTGTAGGTAGGTGGAGGCAACGTTGTGGGGGGCAGGTTAGGGGTTAATAAATATAATATAGGGGTCGGCGGTGTTAGGGGCAGCAGATTAGGGGTACATAAGGATAACGTAGGTGGCGGCGCTTTGCGGTCGGCAGATTAGGGGTTAATAAGTGTAGGTAGGTGGAGGCAACGTTGTGGGGGGCAGGTTAGGGGTTAATAAATATAAGGGTCGGTGGTGTTAGGGGCAGCAGATTAGGGGTACATAAGGATAACGTAGGTGGCGGTCGGCAGATTAGGGGTTAAAAAAATTTATTCGAGTGTCGGCGATGTGGGGGGACCTCGGTTTAGGGGTACATAGGTAGTTTATGGGTGTTAATGTACTTTAGAGCACAGTAGTTATGAGCTTTATAAACCGGCGTTAGCCCAGAAAGCTCTTAACTACTGACTTTTTTCCTGCGGCTGGAGTTTTGTCGTTAGATGTCTAACGCTCACTTCAGAAACGACTCTAAATACCGGAGTTAGAAAGATCCCATTGAAAAGATAGGATTCGCAATTGACGTAAGGGGATCTGCGGTATGGAAAAGTTGCGGCTGAAAAGTGAGCGTTAGACCCTATTTTGAGTGACTCCAAATACCGGCGGTAGCCTAAAACCAGTGTTAGGAGCCTCTAACGCTGGTTTTCACGGCTAACGCCAAACTCCAAATCTAGGCCTTTGTGTGAGCAAAACCAGACATACGCTAACTAAAGGACAACCGTGCTAACTTCAATGAAGAGAGCAGAAGAAAAAACCTAACACTTATCGCTGGCAAACTAACCCAACACTATATTAAACCCACAGTGCAATATCCCACACGAGTTATTAATATTAACCCACAGTGCAATATCCCACACGAGTTATTAATATTTCACGTTCCAATTTTCTTCACATAAAGGTAAATTGTATTTTTATTTTAAAAAGATATTTCTATTTAAATCTAAATATTCCCATACCTGTATATATGTTCATATATATAGTTTATATATATATATATATATATATATATATATATATATATATATATATATATAAAGATAGATAGATGATAGATGATAGATAGAAGGATAGATAGATAGATAGATAGATAGATGGATGCATGGATAGATAAATATATAGATAGATAGTTGATAGATAGATAGAAATATATATGTAACAATAAAAATTAAAATAAATTCTATGTGAAGAACATTGGAATGCAAAATATGCGTAATGCACTTCAGGTTTCCCGTTGTGGGTCTAACATGGCGTTGGGTTAGCACACATGAAGAATTAGTTACCTGAAAGCGTGTTATTTAAATATTAAATATAAAATATAAAAAAAAATATTAATAAAAATGAATGATTATTGTAGTTAATGTAACATATATATTATATTGATTTTTTTTAATTTTTAAGTAAATCTATAATAATTTTTTACATTTATTATTAATATTTTTCAGTATTTTATTGAAAAATATTATTTATAATTAATACATACATAACTTACCTTAATATTTTGAGCACATAAGCTGAACAGGAATACACTAATATGTTCATGTGTGCGTTATGTATTTATTAATTATAAAATATTGAAAAATATTAATAATGTAAATAATTATTATAAATATACTTAGAAATTCTAAAAAAAAATCAATACAATCAATGTAGGGGTGCATAATTATACAGGTCTATGATTTTGGAAAAATTTATATGGCTTTACAAATCAAGAGCAGTTCAGGGAAAGATTAATATTCCTAATCTCCTTTGTTGCAAACAATTAGGGGCAGATGTAAATGAGCTTGTTTTCTTATCTAAGCAATCAACGTGTAGAATGTTGCATGGTGAAGTAAATTTCACCATAATTAAGCAATCAATGTGTAGAATGTTGCATGGTGAAGTAAATTTCACCATAGTTAAGCAATTAATGTGTAGAATGTTGCATGGTGAAGTAAATTTCACCATAGTTAAGAATGACAGAGGCTCTGCTTCCTCTCTTAGGGAGAAAGGAGCAAGCACAAAGTTCCACACAATTTTATAGCACGATTAGGTAAACTACATCATAAATGATTATTGCAATGTTATGACGGGTTATGAGACAACATAAAAGGTACATGAGGGGGCGTGTCCTAACAGCATTCGAGTAAGGATGCACATCTTAAGAGCTCCGGAGGAATTTTTGATAAACCGCCGAATATCAAATCCTAATAACAGCATCTACATAAGATTCCTAAGATATAACATTGCCCTACATTGTGAGGCTCTGATAGAGCTTTGCTCTGCTGTTTTCATGAAACTGGAGCCACAGATTAGACACAGAAAACCTAGAGCGGAGGCTCAACATTAGGTGAAGCCCCCCCCCGGGAAACCGGGTTACACTACCATAACTGGACTGCGTAGATGTAGCATAAAAAATTGCATTACTTATCTATCAAACTCCAGCTCGAGGAGATATACAGTATATTCATATCCAGCGACCATGCCTGTTGAGAAGCTATTATAGCACCTAGACATCATCTTTAGTAGAATGGAGGAACTGCTACAATCTCTAATGGACAAATCGCTACCAGACTACATTTTAAGAGATTTAGCAGAAGATGCTATGAGACTTCACCAGCCAGTCGATTGCATAACAGATCCCATTCAGGAATATGGCATACCATTAAAAAAAGACGTCGATCACCAAAGAGTTGATACAGGAAGACAGACCACGAGAATCACTAGATGATTTCACTTACCCTCCGGTACAAAGGACCCATTGGAAACTTCAACTAAAATCTAACAGACAGCCTTTTAAGAAAAACAATACTTCAACAAAAAAACAAAACAAGCAAATTGTCGCTATGGAAAAGGGGCAAGATCTCTAAAATTGCATCTAATCTCCCGGGCGCACCAATTCTAAAATTCACCACAGCTGACCGATCACTACTAAATCAGCTCAAACGCTGTAAAAACCACATCCAGAAGACACCATGGACTGATCATACCACATTGGGCCCCCGACAAGTAAGAGGTGACTTTGAATCATCAGCACATCTCTCCACCGCATCGCCATTGGGATTCAATACAATCGGCAAACTAGTCCGAACTTTACATTACTCACATAGTCTTGGCCTTCCTTATCAAGCCTTTACCGGGATCCCTGACATAGATGTATTGGGGCCTAGTTATCAACGTGTCTACTTTTCCTGCCTTCGCCGGCCCAATACGCCCGCCTAAGCTCGCCTCACATCGCCGCCGCGGACCTGCAAAAATTCGCCTAAGTTATCAAAAAAGCTGTCAAAAAGCCGCGCACCAAGTACGGGGCAATGAGCAGCGGACTGTGAGAGTTATCACTCATCCGATCTCGCTGCTCTTCGGCTTTTTTACAGCTTTCTTGCTAGCCTGTCACTAAGCACCCACACTAAACCACACTGTACTACCCCCTATAGCGACGCCCCCGGAGCCCCCCCAACTAAATAAAGTTACAAACCCCTAAACCGCCACTCCTAGACCCTGCCGCAACTCTTATAAATGTATTAACCCCTAAACCGCCGCACCTAGACCCTGCCGCAACTCTTATAAATGTATTAACCACTAAACCGCCGCTCCCAGAGCCCACCGCCACCTACATTATACCTAGTAACCCCTATCCTGCCCCCCCTATACCGTCGCCCTCTATAATAAAGTTATTAACCCCTATCCTGCTGATCCCGTACCTCGCCTCAACTAAATAAATAGTTTAACCCCTAAACCGCCGCTCTCTGACCCCGCCGCAACCTATATTAAATGTATTAACCCCTATCCTGCCCCCCCTACACCGTCGCCACCTTTAATACATTTATAAACCCCTATCCTGCCCCCCACTACACCGCCGCCACTGTAATAAAATTATTAACCCCTAAACCTAAGTCTAACACTAACCCTAATACCCCCTAACTTAAATATTAATTAAATAAATCTAAATAATATTTCTATTATGAACTAAATTAATCCTGTTTAAAACTAAATACTTACCTTTAAAATAAACCCTAATATAGCTACAATATAAATAATAATTATATTGTAGCTATCTTAGGATTTATTTTTATTTTACAGGCAAATTTCCATTTATTTTAACTAGGTACAATAGCTATTAAATAGTTATTAACTATTTAATAGCTTACCTAGCTAAAATAAAGAGAAATTAACCTGTAAAATAAAAACTAACCTAAGTTACAATTACACCTAACACTACAGTATACTTAAATAAATTATTCCTATTTAAAACTAAATACTTACCTGTAAAATAAACCCTAAGATAGCTACAATATAATTAATAATTACATTGTAGCTATCTTAGGATTTATATTTATTTTACAGGTAACTTTGTATTTATTTTAGCTAGTTAGAATAGTTATTAAATAGTTATTAACTATTTAATAACTACCTAGCTAAAAGAAATACAAAATTACCTGTAAAATAAATCCTAACCTAAGTTACAATTAAACCTAACACTACACTATCATTAAATAAATTAAATAAATTAACTAAAAATAACTACAATTAAATACAATTACATAAACTAACTAAAGTACAAAAAAAAAGCTAAGTTACAAAAAATAAAAAAAATAGGTTACAAACATTTAAAAAATATTACAACAATTTTAAGCTACTTACACCTAATATAAGCCCCCTAATAAAATAACAAACCCCCCAAAATAAAAAAATGCCCTACCCTATTCTAAATTAAAAAAGTTCAAAGCTCTTTTACCTTACCAGCCCTTAAAAGGGCCATTTGTGGGGCATGTGATTGGATCCAATCAGCCAATCGGATTGAGCTCGCATTCTATTGGCTGTTCCGATCAGCCAATAGAATGCAAGCTCAATCTGATTGGCTGATTGGATCAGCCAATCGGATTGAACTTGAATCTGATTGGCTGATTCAATCAGCCAATCAGATTTTCCTACCTTAATTCCGATTGGCTGATAGAATCCTATCAGCCAATCGGAATTGAAGGTACGCCATCTTGGATGACGTCCCTTAAAGGAGCCTTCATTTGTTGGTAGTCCGTCGGGAAAGAAGGATGTTACGCATCGGCGGGATGAAGATTGAAGACCCTGCTTGGAAGATGACATCGCCCGGATAGAAGACTTCTTCAGCGCCTCTTGGAAGATGACATCGCCCGGATGGAAGACTTCTTCAGCGCCGCTTGGAGGATCACTTCATCGGATGGAAGATTTCTTCAGTGCCGCTTGGAGGATAACTTCTGCCGCTCCAGGTCTCCTCTTCGGTTCCATCGCTGCTCGGCTGAGTGAAGACAACTCAAGGTAGGATGATCTTCAGGGGATAAGTGTTAGGTTATTTTAAGGGGGGTTTGGGTTAGATTAGGGGTATGTGGGTGGTGGGTTTTATTGTTGGGGGGGGTTGTATTTTTCTTTTACAGGCAAAAGAGCTTAATATCTTTAGAATAGGGTAGGGCATTTTTTATTTTGGGGGGTTTGTTATTTTATTAGGGGGCTTAGATTAGGTGTAAGTAGCTTAAAATTGTTGTAATATTTTTTAAATGTTTGTAGCCTATTTTTTTTATTTTTTGTAACTTAGCTTTTTTTTTTGTACTTTAGTTAGTTTATGTAATTGTATTTAATTGTAGTTATTTGTAGTTAATTTATTTAATTTATTTAATGATAGTGTAGTGTTAGGTTTAATTGTAACTTAGGTTAGGATTTATTTTACAGGTAATTTTGTATTTCTTTTAGCTAGGTAGTTATTAAATAGTTTATAACTATTTAATAACTATTCTAACTAGCTAAAATAAATACAAAGTTACCTGTAAAATAAATATAATTCCTAAAATAGCTACAATGTAATTATTAATTACATTGTAGCTATCTTAGGGTTTATTTTACAGGTAAGTATTTAGTTTTAAATAGGATTAATTTAGTTCATAATAGAAATATTATTTAGATTTATTTAATTAATATTTAAGTTAGGGGGGTGTTAGGGTTAATTTATTAAAGTATAGTGTAGTGTTAGGTGTAATTGTAACTTAGGTTAGTTTTTATTTTACAGGTTAATTTCTCTTTATTTTAGCTAGGTAAGCTATTAAATAGTTAATAACTATTTAATAGCTATTGTACCTAGTTAAAATAAATAGAAAGTTACCTGTAAAATAAATATAAATCCTAACATAGCTACAATATAATTATTATTTATATTGTAGCTATATTAGGGTTTATTTTAAAGGTAAGAATTTAGTTTTAAATAGGATTAATTTAGTTCATAATAGAAATATTATTTAGATTTATTTAATTAATATTTAAGTTAGGGGGTGTTAGGGTTAGTGTTAGACTTAGGTTTAGGGGTTGATAAATTTATTACAGTGGCGGCGGTGTAGTGGGGGGCAGGATAGGGGTTAATAAATGTATTATAGGTGGCGACGGGCAGATTAGGGGTTAATAAATTTAATATAGGTTGCGGCAGGGTCCGGGAGCGGCGGTTTAGGGGTTAATACATTTATTATAGTTGCGGCGGGGTCAGGGAGCAGCGGTTTAGGGGTTAATACATATATTATAGTTGCGGTGGGCTCCGGGAGCAGCGGTTTAGGGGTTAGTACATATATTATAGTTGTGGTGGGCTCCGGGAGCGGCGGTTTAGGGGTTAATACATATATTATAGTTGTGGTGGGCTCCGGGAGTGGCGGTTTAGGGGTTAATATGTATAGAGTAGCTTGCGGTGGGCTCCGGGAGTGGCGGTTTAGGGGGTAATAACTTTATTTAGTTGCGGCGGTGTAGGGGGGACAGATTAGTGGTGTTTAGACTCGGGGTACATGTTAGGGTGTTAGGTGTAGACAGCTCCCATAGGAATCAATGGGATGTCTGGCAGCAGCGAACTTGTACTTTCGCTATGGTCAGACTCCCATTGATTCCTATGGGATCCGCCGCCTCCAGGGTGGCGGATTGAAAACCAGGTACGCTGGGCCGGAAAAGTGCCGAGCGTACCTGCTAGTTTTTTGATAACTAGCAAAAGTAGTCAGATTGTGCTGAACTTGTGTGCGGAACATCTGGAGTGACGTAAGAATCGATCTGTGTCGGACTGAGTCCGGCGGATCGAAGTTTACGTCACAAAATTCTACTTTTGCCGATCTCTAGCCTTTGATAACTAAGGCGAATCCGCCTCGCCACAAATACGCTGCGGAATTCCAGCGTATTTGAGGTTGACGGCTTGATAATTAGGCCCCTATCTGTGCTTATGATATAGTACCTGCTTGTAGAAGGAGATTTGACTCGGGTTAAAACTAGAGGAGACAGTTCTTATTTCTGGTCTATTTAGTTAATTTATGTGTTTCCTGTTTAGCGATACTGCTTAAAGTTAAGTTTTTGATTTACTAAAATGTGAGTTTAAAAATGTAGTCGCATATAAACCCTCTATAACATTACCTAATGCGTAGTTCAAATGTTTAACTCTACACTTTATTCAGTGACATTAAGAGATAATATAACCATTTTTGTTACATGCCTTTATTAACAATATTTAAATAAGGCAACTATGGGATATATATATGTACCTACATATATAACCATCACCACAGATCTTATATATCATTGTCCTGTGTTTTGGCCCTTACTTTGCAGCCAGCGGCTGGGGCCGTGTTGGGGTTAGGGCGCTAGACTATTTTGTACAGAACACACAGTGATAGCATGCACTTGATTAGGAAGAGAAAGTAACTATGTAATCTCTTTTACATATATTATATTTACTTTCTAGTTCACCAGAGGGTGACATTACTTTACTTAAGCTGACAATTTCTGTTCTATATCATGTGAGAGGTTTGCCTTTATATGGATATATTGTAATATATTTTACTCAATTGTTTTATACTCCCCACTCTATGGCTGTAATATCACCTTTTTTCTCATAGAAATATCTTTCCCTCTCATAAATCAAGAGTGATCTCAAACCTAGCATTATAATAGTTGGTCCAGTCTTGGTCAAATTAGTTACATTTTTCTTTTACAAAACACTAATTCCATGGCAGTGTTTTTTATGGTCATGTCATATTATAATTGATCCAACTATGTTTTACTTTCCATTATATGGTTGCAATATCGCCCTTTTTCTATAGAAATATCTTTTTCTCTCACACATCAAGTGCAATACAGGGAGTGCAGAATTATTAGGCAAATGAGTATTTTGACCACATCATCCTCTTTATGCATGTTGTCTTACTCCAAGCTGTATAGGCTCGAAAGCCTACAACCAATTAAGCATATTAGGTGATGTGCATCTCTGTAATGAGAAGGGGTGTGGTCTAATGACATCAACACCCTATATCAGGTGTGCATAATTATTAGGCAACTTCCTTTCCTTTGGCAAAATGGGTCAAAAGAAGGACTTGACAGGCTCAGAAAAGTCAAAATAGTGAGATATCTTGCAGAGGGATGCAGCACTCTTAAAATTGCAAAGCTTCTGAAGCGTGATCATCAAACAATCAAGCGTTTCATTCAAAATAGTCAACAGGGTCGCAAGAAGCGTGTGGAAAAACCAAGGCGCAAAATAACTGCCCATGAACTGAGAAAAGTCAAGCGTGCAGCTGCCAAGATGCCACTTGCCACCAGTTTGGCCATATTTCAGAGCTGCAACATCACTGTAGTGCCCAAAAGCACAAGGTGTGCAATACTCAGAGACATGGCCAAGGTGAGAAAGGCTGAAAGACGACCACCACTGAACAAGACACACAAGCTGAAATGTCAATACTGGGCCAAGAAATATCTCAAGACTGATTTTTCTAAGGTTTTATGGACTGATGAAATGAGAGTGAGTCTTGATGGGCCAGATGGATGGGCCCGTGGCTGGATTGGTAAAGGGCAGAGAGCTCCAGTCCAACTCAGATGCCAGCAATGTGGAGGTGGAGTACTGGTTTGGGCTGGTATCATCAAAGATGAGCTTGTGGGGCCTTTTCGGGTTGAGGATGGAGTCAAGCTCAACTCCCAGTCCTACTGCCAGTTTCTGGAAGACACCTTCTTCAAGCAGTGGTACAGGAAGAAGTCTGCATCCTTCAAGAAAAACATGATTTTCATGCAGGACAATGCTCCATCACACGCGTGCAAGTACTAAACAGTGTGGCTGGCAAGAAAGGGTATAAAAGAAGAAAATCTAATGACATGGCCTCCTTATTCACCTGATCTGAACCCCATTGAGAACCTGTGGTCCATCATCAAATGTGAGATTTACAAGGAGGGAAAACAGTACACCTCTCTGAACAGTGTCTGGGAGGCTGTGGTTGCTGCTGCACGCAATGTTGATGGTGAACAGATCAAAACACTGACAGAATCCATGGATGGCAGGCTTTTGAGTGTCCTTGCAAAGAAAGGTGGCTATATTGGTCACTGATTTGTTTTTGTTTTGTTTTTGAATGTCAGAAATTTATATTTGTGAATGTTGAGATGTTATATTGGTTTCACTGGTAAAAATAAATAATTGAAATGGGTATATATTTGTTTTTTGTTAAGTTGCCTAATAATTATGCACAGTAATAGTCACCTGCACACACAGATATCCCCCTAAAATAGCTATAACTAAAAACAAACTAAAAACTACTTCCAAAACTATTCAGCTTTGATATTAATGAGTTTTTTGGGTTCATTGAGAACATGGTTGTTGTTCAATAATAAAATTAATCCTCAAAAATACAACTTGCCTAACAATTCTGCACTCCCTGTATTGACTTTTGCATCATTATGGCTGGTCCAGTTTTGGCCTTTTTGGTTTAATCTTTTGCTTTACTTAACTTTAATACTATGGCCCATATTTATCAAGCTCCGTATGGAGCTTGAAGGGCCGTGTTTCTGGCGAGTCTTCAGACTCGCCAGAAACACAAGTTATGAAGCAGCGGTCACAAAGACCGCTGCTCCATAACCTGTGTGCCTGCTCTGAGCAGGCGGACAGACATCGCCAGAAATCAACCCGATCGAGTATGCACCAGCGAGGTCTGGCGGACCTGATCCGCAGTGTCGGATCAGGTCCGCCAGACCTTGATAAATAGAGGCCTATGCATCTTGTTACCTTGAATGTTTGTATTTTTCATGTTTTAGATGCAAATTTTCTTGGTTTGTTTTCTCTTTTTTTCAGTTTGTTTCAAGCACAATCCCCTGGACTTGGACTTACATAGCTTCACAGGTCCAAAAGTGACCTATTATATTAAAATAAGGGGAAGAAAAATGAGGACTCATCAATATCTTTAGGTAAACTATATCATAAAGGATTATTGCAATGTTATGAGGGGTTATATTTTGAGTTAAATGTCCCTTTACGTATTGCATGATTTTTATTAGCAGCAAAAAATGGTTACCAGACAAGGTACATGAGGGGGCGTGTCCTAACAGCGTTCGAGTAAGGACGCACATCTTAAGAGCTCCTGAGGAATTTTTGATAAACCGCCGAATATCAAATCCTAATAACAGCATCTACATAAGATTCCTAAGATATAACATTGCCCTACATTGTGAGGCTCTGATACAGCTTTGCTCTGCTGTTTTCATGAAACTGGAGCCACAGATTAGACACAGAAAACCTAGAGCGGCGGCTAAACATTAGGTGAAGCCCCTCCGGGAAACCGGGTTACACTACCATAACTGGACTGCGTAGATTTAGCATAAAAAATTGCATTACTTATCTATCAAACTCCAGCTCGAGGAGATGTACAGTATATTCATATCCAGCGACCATGCCTGTTGAGAAGCTATTATAGCACCTAGACATCATCTTTAGTAGAATGGAGGAGCTGCTACAATCTCTAATGGACAAATCGCTACCAGACTACATTTTAATAGATTTAGCAGAAGATGCTACGGGACTTCACCAGCCAGTCGATTGTATAACAGATCCCAATCAGGAATATGGCATACCATTAAAAAAGATGTTGATCACCAAAGAGTTGATACAGGAAGACAGACCACGACAATCACTAGATGATTTTGCTTACCCTCCGGTACAAAGGACCCATCGGAAACTTCAACTAAAATCTAACAGACAGCCTTTTAAGAAAAACAATACTTCAACAAAAAAACAAAACAAGCAAATTGTCGCTATGGAAAAGGGGCAAGATCTCTAAAATTGCATCTAATCTCCCGGGTGAACCAATTCATGCAGGCCCACTTATCAAGCTCCGTATGGAGCTTGAAGGGCCGTGTTTCTGGCGAGTCTTCAGACTCGCCAGAAACACAACTTATGAAGCAGCGGTCTAAAGACCGCTGCTCCATAACCCTGTCCGCCTGCTCTGAACAGGCGGACAGGAATCGCCAGACATCAACCCGATCGAATACGATCGGGTTGATTGACAGCTCCCTGCTGGCGGCCGATTGGCCGCGAGTCAGCAGGGGGCGGCGTTGCACCAGCAGCTCTTGTGAGCTGCTGGTGCAATGTTAAATGCGGAGAGCGTATTGCTCTCCGCATTTAGCGAGGTCTTGCGGACCTGATCCGCAGTGTCGGATCAGGTCCGCAAGCCCTTTGATAAATGGGCCTGTAAAACTCACCACAGCTGACCGATCACTACTAAATCAGCTCAAACGCTGTAAAAACCGCATCCAGAAGACACCATGGACTGATCATACCACATTGGGCCCCGACAAGTAAGAGGTGACTTTGAATCATCACCACATCTCTCCACCGCATCGCCATTGGGATTCAATACAATCGGCTAACTAGTCCGAACTTTACATTACTCACATAGTCTTGGCCTTCCTTATCAAGCCTTTACCGGGATCCCTTACATAGACATTATCTGTGCTTATGATATAGTACCTGCTTGTAGAAGGAGATTTGACTCGGGTTAAAACTAGAGGAGACAGTTCTTATTTCTGGTCTATTTAGTTAATTTATGTGTTTCCTGTTTAGCGATACTGCTTAAAGTTAAGTTTTTGATTTACTAAAATGTGAGTTTAAAAATGTAGTCGCATATAAACCCTCTATAACATTACCTAATGCGTAGTTCAAATGTTTAACTCTACACTTTATTCAGTGACATTAAGAGATAATATAACCATTTTTGTTACATGCCTTTATTAACAATATTTAAATAAGGCAACTATGGGATATATATATGTACCTACATATATAACCATCACCACAGATCATATATATCATTGTCCTGTGTTTTGGCCCTTACTTTGCGGCCAGCGGCTGGGGCCGTGTTGGGGCTAGGGCGCTAGACTATTTTGTACGGAACACACAGTGATAGCATGCACTTGATTAGGAAGAGAAAGTAACTATATAATCTCTTTTACATATATTATATTTACTTTCTAGTTCACCAGAGGGTGAAATTACTTTACTTAAGCTGACAATTTCTGTTCTATATCATGTGAGAGGTTTGTCAAGAAAATGCGAGCTCAATCCTATTAGCTGATTGGATCAGCCAATAGGTTTGAACTGCAATCCTATTGGCTGATTGGATCAGCCAATAGGATTTTTCCTACCTTAATTCCGATTGGCTGATAGAATTCTATCAGCCAATCGGAATTGAAGGGACGCCATCTTGGATAGAAGATGCTGTCTGGATGAAGACTTCTGCCTGTCTGGAGGACCACTTCTGCCCGTCTGGAGGACCACTTCTGCCGGCTTCGTTGAGGACTTCAGCCCGGTTGGGTGAAGACGTCTCCCGGTAAGGTGATCTTCAGGGGGTTAGTGTTAGGTTTTTTAAGGGGGGTTTGGTGGGTTTTAGAGTAGGGTTGGTTGTGTGGGTGGTGGGTTTTAATGTTGGGGGGGATTGTAATTATTTTTCCAGGTAAAAGAGCTGATTACTTTTGGACAATACCCAGCAAAAGGCTCTTTTAAGGACTATGTGTAATTTAGTGTAGGGTAGGGCTTTTTTTTATTTGGGGGGGCTTTTTTATTTTGTTAGGGGGATTAGATTAAGTGTAATTAGTTTAAAAATCTTGTAATTTCTTTATTATTTTCTGTAATTTAGTGTTTGTTTTTTTGTACTATAGATAATTTTTATTTAATTGTAATTAATTGTATTTAATTTAGTTAATTAATTTAATTATAGTGTAGCATTAGGTGTAATTGTAACTTAGGTTAGGTTTTATTTTACAGGTAAATTTCTCTTTATTTTAACTATGTAGTTATTAAATAGTTAATAACTATTTAATAACTATTGTACCTAGTTAAAATAAATACAAACTTGCCTGTAAAATAAAAATAAACCCTAAGCTAGATACAATGTAACTATTAGTTATATTGTAGCTAGCTTAGGGTTTATTTTATAGGTAAGTATTTAGTTTTAAATAGGAATAATTTAGTTAATGATAGTAATTTTATTTATATTTATTTAAATTATATTTAAGTTAGGGGGTGTTAGGGTTAGACTTAGATTTAGGGGATAATAACTTTAATATAGTGGCAGCAATGTTGGGGGCGGCAGATTAGGGGTTAATAATATTTAACTAATGTTTGCGATGTGGGAGTGCGGCGGTTTAGGGGTTAATATTTATTATAGTGGTGACGATGTCCGGTTCGGCAGATTAGGGGTTAAAAAAAAAATATTTTAGTGTTTGCGATTTGGGGGGGCTCGGTTTAGGGGTTAATAGGTAGTTTATGGGTGTTAGTGTACTTTTTAGCACTTTAGTTAAGAGTTTTATGCTACGACTTTGTAGTGTAAAACTCTTAACTACTGACTTTAAAATGCGATACCAGGCTTGACAGGAGAGGGTGTACCGCTCACTTTTTGGAAGACTCGTAATACCGGCGCTATGCAATTCCCATTGAAAATATAGGATACGCAATTGACATAAGTGGATTTGCTGTATTTCCGAGTCTGGCCAAAAAAGTGAGCGGTACACGTGTACCTGCAAGACTCGTAATACCAGCGGGCGTTAAAAAGCAGCTTTACGACAGATTAACGCTGCTTTTTAAGGCTAACGCAAAACTCGTACTTCAAGGGACATGAGACGCAAAATTTTAGGTAGAACATACAATTTTCAACAACTTTCCAATTTACTTCTATTATTTAATTTGCTTCTTTCTCTTGTTATCCTTTGCTGAAAAGTTTATCTAGAAAAGCTCAGGAGCAGCAAAGAACCTAGGTTCTAGCTGCTAATTGGTGGCTGCATATCTATATATACCAATTGTCATTGGCTCACCCATGTGTTCAATTGGAAACCAGTAGTGCATTGCTGCTCCTTTAACAATTGATACCAGGAGAATTAAGCACATTTGATAATGAAAGTAAACTGGAAAGTTGTTTAAAATTGTATGTTTACCTAAATCATGAAAGAAAAATTTGGGGTTTCATGTCCCTTTAATTCTATCACTGTATTGTTATACTAATCCGTTTATACATTACATTCTTAGCGTTCTCTGGGAAGAGAGCACAATACTAACATTTTAAGTCAACAGACATCAAATTTAAGTACACAAATGAATGTTCATATAAAAATAAAATCTTGTTTCAATCAGAAAATAAGGAGCTTATGTTCTTATCACTAATCTAATTCTGGAGTCTAATGCTGGTGCTGATCCGCGCTGATCGCAGGAATTAGTGTAGCAAGTAAAAATCCATTTTTAATTCTTCATGAATAAAATAGCAAACTACACAAAGCAGCTGTTTGCTGAGTATTATGTGCATCTCAAAGTATTCCAGAAGGTAGGCGACCTGTTATAGAGTCAGTGTCGTATCTTCAGAAGAATCCACATCCTCACACTCTTTAGGAGTGAAAAATGAAGTAGTGCGATATCTTTCACTCTAGTCTGAATGGAATAAAAAGTTAATTTAGTATTTAGAAAAAACAAAAGGTTTGGGGAACAAATAAAATAAAATAGAATGATAATTACTGATACTATTTTGCTGCCCCAATTAAAAAAAAAAAATGGTATATACAGTACATTTATTTATACCTTTATTTATACCTCTGAGATTTATATTTACTAGGATTACTCCACGCTCCATAGAGAGATTGGCGCTCAGATTCTGGACTAATTCACTAAAGCTCTGTGCTCAGGTGAGATTATCTAATAGGATCTCTCAGTGCAGAAAGTTAATCACAAGAATCTAGAACGACTAGTTTTGCTGTATCTCTCAAAGAATCATTCCCTGCATTTCTGTGTGTGAGGGAGAGATATGCACAGTACAATATAGCACAACATGAAATGAATTAAAGTGCATTTAAACCTTGTACTTTTTTTAAATTTACTTTAGATAGCACAAAACTAATCTTAACAATGGATCAATATCACATACCTGATAAGTTACTAGATTTGGAGTTTGCACAAGGTTACCTCCAAAATAAGCCTAAGCAGAGACAAAACACATTGAACTGGTATACAAACTTGACCTGCTTGACATAGCTATTTGTGATTACCTTGTTTTCATGTCCATTAAGAGTTGATATTTTAGTATAACCCACAATGCTAAAAAGGCAGAGGTTTCCTCGTTAAATTGTAGGATAAAAAAATAGTAGATCACAGGGGCAAAGCTAGATCCCCAAAAAGGTCTGAGTGAATGGCTTTAATTCATATTCCACATTCTTTGAGCCATCCCTTGGTTATAAAGGAGTAACAAGAGGCATTGACTTATAGGGAAGCACTCATCCAGTCCTACAGCAGGGGTTGATTATTTCAGGAGCCTGTGTGCCCAAAGTGACTTAAAGACTCGACCTGGAACCTAGATTTTTGGGTCCTTGATTGTCCCCCTTTGCCCCTTATCTATGACCATACTACTTTGTCTAATCATTTCAGATTTTCCAAAACTGGAAGCAACAGTCCCCTACATATTTCAGGTCAGCAGTGCACACTTATGGCTGGATTATGAGCTGAGTGAAATTTATTGCTCCCACTCGCACGCTAACTGCGCTTGACTTCAGCTTTTTGCAAGCATCGGGTACTGCTAATATTACAAGTTGAAAGTAAAAAGTTTTACTCATGCGATAACCCAACGCAAGCAAAAATCCAACGTTACAATATTGCGTCCGTGTTAACATATTCTGTCATAGTCTTCAATGGAACCTGAAAAAAAAAACACTCTTATTCGCACACACAAACCCGATCGCATTTTCTCAAGGGCACTAACCTGACATGAAATATTAATATTAGTATTTCACATTGCAATGTTCTTTACATAGAAGAATATATACAGTACAGGGAGTGCAGAATTATTAGGCAAATTAGTATTTTGACCACATCATCCTCTTTATGCATGTTGTCTTACTCCAAGCTGTATAGGCTCGAAAGCCTACTACCAATTAAGCATATTAGGTGATGTGCATCTCTGTAATGAGAAGGGGTGTGGTCTAATGACATCAACACCCTATATCAGGTGTGCATAATTATTAGGCAACTTCCTTTCCTTTGGCAAAATGGGTCAAAAGAAGGACTTGACAGGCTCAGAAAAGTCAAAAATAGTGAGATATCTTGCAGAGGGATGCAGCACTCTTAAAATTGCAAAGCTTCTGAAGCGTGATCATCGAACAATCAAGCGTTTCATTCAAAATAGTCAACAGGGTCGAAAGAAGCATGTGGAAAAACCAAGGCGCAAAATAACTGCCCATGAACTGAGAAAAGTCAAGTGTGCAGCTGCCAAGATGCCACTTGCCACCAGTTTGGCCATATTTCAGAGCTGCAACATCACTGGAGTGCCCAAAAGCACAAGGTGTGCAATACTCAGAGACATGGCCAAGGTAAGAAAGGCTGAAAGACGACCACCACTGAACAAGACACACAAGCTGAAACATCAAGACTGGGCCAAGAAATATCTCAAGACTGAATTTTCTAAGGTTTTATGGACTGATGAAATGAGAGTGAGTCTTGATGGGCCAGATGGATGGGCCCGTGGCTGGATTGGTAAAGGGCAAAGAGCTCCAGTCCGACTCAGACGCCAGCAAGGTGGAGGTGGAGTACTGGTTTGGGCTGGTATCATCAAAGATGAGCTTGTGGGGCCTTTTCGGGTTGAGGATGGAGTCAAGCTCAACTCCCAGTCCTACTGCCAGTTTCTGGAAGACACCTTCTTCAAGCAGTGGTACAGGAAGAAGTCTGCATCCTTCAAGAAAAACATGATTTTCATGCAGGACAATGCTCCATCACACTCGTCCAAGTACTCCACAGCGTGGCTGGCAAGAAAGGGTATAAAAGAAGAAAATCTAATGACATGGCCTCCTTGTTCACCTGATCTGAACCCCATTGAGAACCTGTGGTCCATCATCAAAAGTGAGATTTACAAGGAGGGAAAACAGTACACCTCTCTGAACAGTGTCTGGAAGGCTGTGGTTGCTGCTGCACGCAATGTTGATGGTGAACAGATCAAAACACTGACAGAATCCATGGATGGCAGGCTTTTGAGTGTCCTTGCAAAGAAAGGTGGCTATATTGGTCACTGATTTGTTTTTGTTTTGTTTTTGAATGTCAGAAATGTATATTTGTGAATGTTGAGATGTTATATTGGTTTCACTGGTAAAAATAAATAATTGAAATGGGTATATATTTGTTTTTTGTTAAGTTGCCTAATAATTATGCACAGTAATAGTCACCTGCACACACAGATATCCCCCTAAAATAGCTATAACTAAAAACAAACTAAAAACTACTTCCAAAACTATTCAGCTTTGATATTAATGAGTTTTTTGGGTTCATTGAGAACATGGTTGTTGTTCAATAATAAAATTAATCCTCAAAAATACAACTTGCCTAATAATTCTGCACTCCCTGTATATATATATATATATATATATATATATATATATATATATATATATATATATATATATATACTGTACATATAAATTCATATGTACACACACATATATATATACATACATATTTAGACATGTGTATGTATGTATCTCTATGATAAAGGTTTTTTTTCTTTCACCTGAGACCTCATATCTTTGAGTCCATATAACTTTTAAATGCATTTTTTTAAAAATATTTTTTATTAGACAGTGTTATTATGAGTGTAACTGTACTTTTCAAGGTAATTTTGATGTATTTTGTGCAACTTTTTATTCGAACGTAACAGTCAACCAGGTCGCGCTATCCCGACTCCCATTAAATTCAATTGCGCTTGAGCGAACATGTGTACTTTCAACTTGTAGTATGCACACTACTTTTAATGCGTGCAAACAGCTATGATAAAACTGACTCTGCTCACCCACAACAGTTAGTATGCCACTCATAGTCTAGCCCTTAATGTATATAAGGACCACACAGCAGCAGATCTGCAGATAGAAGCATGGGCATGTAAACACTTGTTTAAATGTAAGTGCCTACCACTGATTCCAAATCAATCCACTGGCACTGACTACTTAATCCATATAAATTATTGAAAAGTAAAAAAAATAAAAATAAGTAATTTCTAACTGTTTTATAGTCATAAGTGGATTATGTGGGAAAGAGATGCAATATTGGTGACATAAATATATTTTAAGGTGACCTGTTGTGTCCTTTAGTGCCTATTGATGAATGTGGGGACAGGGTATTGTACAGGTACACATTCCAAAATCCAGAACTATTATGAAATCCAGACTTTTTCAGTAATATTTTCTTAAAAAGAAAATTATTAAAAATTACCATTTTCCCCCACCAATGTCACAATATTACAATCCGTGTTCCAAAAAGTTTATATTTATTTAAAACAATAACTATTACATTTCTGGTTACAGTACTGTACTATCATTCTTATAGTACTATGAATACAAAAGTAATACAAATTATATAAAATTACCTTTAGGCCACATGTATATTTTGTATTATAACATGTAAATATTACATAAATGACATAAGATAGCATTTTTTTTCACTTGGCCCAATCCCCTCTCCAAATTGTCCCATTTTATAAATGCAAATAAATAAATATATATATATATATATATATATATATATATATATATATATATATACCTACATTTGTGTAAATCTATTAAAATAAACCTTAAAACACTTGCGGCTAGATTTAGAGTTTGGCGTTAGCCGTCCAAACCAGCGTTAGAGGCTCCTAACGCTGGTTTTGGGCTACCGCTGGTATTTAGAGTCTTGTAGGTAAGGGTCTAACGCTCACTTTGCAGCCGCGACTTTTCCATACCGCAGATCCCCCTACGCCATTTACATATCCTATCTTTTCAATGGGATCTTTCTAACGCTGGTATTTAGAGTATTGGCTGAAGTGAGCGTTAGAAATCTAACGACAAAACTCCAGCCGCAGAAAAAAGTCAGGAGTTAAGAGCTTTATGGGCTAACGCCGGTTCATAAAGCTCTTAACTACTGTGCTCTAAAGTACACTAACACCCATAAACTACCTATGTACCCCTAAACCGAGGCCCCCCCACATCGCCGCCACTCTATTAAATTTTTTTAACCCCTAATCTGCCGACCTCACACCGCCGCAACCTACGTTATTCCTATGTACCCCTAATCTGCTGCCCCTAACACCGCCGACCCCTATATTATATTTATTAACCCCTAATCTGCCGCCACCAACGTCCCTGCTACCTTACCTACAATTATTAACCCCTAATCTGCGGAACGGACCTCACCGCTACTATAATAAAGTTATTAACCCCTAATCCGCCTCACTCCCGCCTCACTAACCCTATAATAAATAGTATTAACCCCTAATCTGCACTCCCTAACATCGCCGACACCTAACTTCAAGTATTAACCCCTAATCTGCCAGCCGGACCTCACCGCTACTATAATAAATGTATTAACCATAACACTAACACCCCCCTAAGTTAAATATAATTTAAATCTAACAAAATAAATTAACTCTTATTAAATAAATTATTCCTATTTAAAGCTAAATACTTACCTGTAAAATAAACCCTAATATAGCTACAATATAAATTTTAATTATATTGTAGCTATTTTAGGATTTATATTTATTTTACAGGCAACTTTGTATTTATTTTAACCAGGTACAATAGCTATTAAATAGTTAAGAACTATTTAATAGCTACCTAGTTAAAATAATTACAAAATTACCTGTAAAATAAATCCTAACCTAAGTTACAATTAAACCTAACACTACACTATCAATAAATTAATTAAATAAAATACCTACAACTAAATCTAACACTACACTATCAATATATAAATTAAATAAAATACCTACAAATAAATACAATTAAATAAACTAACTAAAGTACAAAAAATAAAAAAAGCTAAGTTACAAAAAATAAAAAAAATAATTACAAACATAATAAAAATATTACAACAATTTTAAGCTAATTACACCTACTCTAAGCCCCCTAATAAAATAACAAAGCCCCCCAAAATTAAAAAATGCCCTACCCTATTCTAAAATTAAAATAGAAAAGCTCTTTTACCTTACCAGCCCTTAAAAGGGTCTTTTGCGGGGCATGCCCCAAAGAATTCAGCTCTTTTGCCTGTAAAAATAAACACAATACCCCTCACCCAACATTACAACCCACCACCCACATACCCCCAATCTAACCCAAACCCCCCTTAAATAAACCTAACACTAAGCCCCTGAAGATCTTCCTACCTTATCTTCACCACACCGGGTATCACCGATCCGTCCAGGCCCCGAAATCTTCATCCAAGCCCAAGCGGGTGCTGGAGATCCATCATCCGGCTGAAGTCTTCTATCAAGCGGCAAGAAGAAGTCCAGAAGAGGCTCCAAAGTCTTCATCCTATCCGGGCAGAAGAGGAGATCCGGACTGGCAACCATCTTCATCCAAACGGCATCTTCTATCTTTATCCGATGACGAGCGGCTCCATCTTGAAGACCTCCGGCGCAGATCCATCCTCTTCTTCCGACGTCCTAAGTCCGAATGAAGGTTCCGTTAAATGACGTCATTCAAGATGGCGTCCCTCGAATTCCGATTGGCTGATAGGATTCTATCAGCCAATCGGAATTAAGGTAGGGAAAATCTGATTGGCTGATTGAATCAGCCAATCAGATTGAGCTTGCATTCTATTGGCTGTTCCGATCAGCCAATAGAATGCGAGCTCAATCTGATTGGCTGATTGGATCAGCCAATCGGATTGAACTTGAATCTGATTGGCTGAATCCATCAGCCAATCAGATTTTTCCTACCTTAATTCCGATTGGCTGATAGAATCCTATCAGCCAATAGGAATTCGAGGGACGCCATCTTGGATGACGTCATTTAAAGGAACCTTCATTCGGACGGACTTAGGACGTCGGAAGAAGAGGATGGATCCGCGCCGGAGGTCTTCAAGATGGAGCCGCTCGTCATCGGATGAAGATAGAAGATGCCGCTTGGATGAAGATGATTGCCGGTCCGGATCTCCTCTTCTGCTCGGATAGGATGAAGACTTTGGAGCCTCTTCTGGACTTCTTCTTGCCGCTTGATAGAAGACTTCAGCCAGATGATGGATCTCCAGCCCCCGCTTGGGCTTGGATGAAGATTTCGGAGCCTGGACGGATCGGTGATACCCGGTGTGGTGAAGATAAGGTAGGAAGATCTTCAGGGGCTTAGTGTTAAGTTTATTTAAGGGGGGTTTGCGTTAGATTAGGGGTATGTGGGTGGTGGTTTGTAATGTTGGGGGGGTATTGTATGTTTTTTTTTACAGGCAAAAGAGCTGAATTCTTTGGGGCATGCCCCGCAAAAGCCCCTTTTAAGGGCTGGTAAGGTAAAAGAGCTTTTCTATTTTAATTTTAGAATAGGGTAGGGCATTTTTTTGTTTTGGGGGGCTTTGTTATTTTATTAGGGGGCTTAGAGTAGGTGTAATTAGCTTAAAATTGTTGTAATATTTTTATTATGTTTGTAATTAATTTTTTTATTTTTTGTAACTTAGCTTTTTTTATTTTTTGTACTTTAGTTAGTTTATTTATTTGTATTTATTTGTAGGTATTTTATTTAATTAATTTATTGATAGTGTAGTGTTAGATTTAATTGTAGATAATTGTGGGTATTTTATTTAATTAATTTATTGATAGTGTAGTGTTAGGTTTAATTGTAACTTAGGTTAGGATTTATTTTACAGGTAATTTTGTAATTATTTTAACTAGGTAGCTATTAAATAGTTATTAACTATTTAATAGCTATTGTACCTGGTTAAAATAATTACAAAGTTGCCTGTAAAATAAATATTATTCCTAAAATAGCTACAATATAATTATAATTTATATTGTAGCTATATTAGGGTTTATTTTACAGGTAACTATTTAGCTTTAAATAGGAATAATTTATTTAATAAGAGTTAATTTATTTCGTTAGATTTAAATTATATTTAACTTAGGGGGGGTGTTAGTGTTAGGGTTAGACTTAGCTAAGTAGCGGTGAGGTCCGGTCGGCAGTTTAGGGGTTAATACTTGAAGTTAGGTGTCAGCAATGTTAGGGAGGGCAGATTAGGGGTTAATACTATTTATTATAGGGTAAGTGAGGCAGATTAGGGGTTAATACATTTATTATAGTAGCGGTGAGGTCCGGTCGGCAGATTCGGGGTTAATTATTGTAGGTAGTTGGCGGCGACGTTGTGGGGGGCAGATTAGGGGTAATAAATATAATATAGGGGTTGGCGGTGTTAGGGGCAGCAGATTAGGGGTACATAGGTATAATGTAGGTTGCGGTGGTGTATGGAGCGGCAGATTAGGGATTAAAAAAAATATGCAGGGGTCAGCGATAGCGGGGGCGGCAGATTAGGTGTTAATGAGTGTAAGGTTAGGGGTGTTTAGACTCGGGGTACATGTTAGGGTGTTAGGTGCAGACTTAGAAACTGTTTCCCCTTAGGAAACAATGGGGCTGCGTTAAGAGCTGAACGCTGCTTTTTTGCAGGTGTTAGGTTTTTTTTCAGCTCAAACTGCCCCATTGTTTTCTATGGGGGAATCGTGCACGAGCACGTTTTTGAAGCTGGCCGCGTCCGTAAGCACCGCTGGTATTGAGAGTTGCAATGGAGTTAAATATGCTATACGCTCCCTTTTTGGAGCCTAACGCAGCCCTTCTGTGAACTCTAAATACCAGCGGTATTTAAAAGGTGCGGGGGAAAAAAAGCCAGCGTTAGCTACGCGGGTCGTTACCGACAAAACTCTAAATCTAGCCGTTGGAAAACTAAAAATAGCTATATTAAAATAAAAAAAAAAAACAGTACTAATGCAGTATAAGTTCAAGAAACAACTCTTAATTTATGGGACACACATAGAGTACATTCTCCTCTTGTGAACAAATGTGAAATGACAGAGTGCATAAAGTTTATCTTGTTTCTGCTTAAGAGCTTGTTTTATGGGTTTACTTTCCTTTCCCAGATTGAACGAGAATGACATGTTCAAGAATACATAAGGGACAGCAAGGATATTTCTTGGTTTAATGGGAGGAACAATTAGCAAGAAGAATTGAAATAACATTTCCAGAAGAGTATGCAAAATCTTTCATAGAACTTATAAAGAAAAACATTCAGTGAAGTTGTTTAAAAAAACACAATAATCTTTACACAAAGAAGAGAAATCAAAGAAAAAATGAGAAATACAAAAGGCACTGATTATCCTTTATTTCAAAACATAACAAAATTAAGAAATTTGCTTTGCAAACCAACAGTTGGGCCAGGAATAGATCACAATAATAGAATACATTACCAGTAACAGTAAAAGTATACACTACCAGTAAGGACACCTCTCAACAGCTGCAGAATAGTCTCCAGCAAATCACAGTTAAAGGGACCGTGTACTGTAAAATTGGTTTCCCCTTAATGTATTTCCAATAACTTGTTATACGAAATATTAAGCGATATATTACAAGTGGAGCGATATAGTTAGTGTGAGGAGTGTAAACGTGATCTGGAGATCGCAGTGTTCTTTATGCTTAAATCCAAATTAATTTGCACAAACTCGCGGTTATTTACGCTCCCCATATTTTCTAAGGGTAGTGTTAAGCGATAATGTGTGCTCATATTACAAGTTGAAAGTAAATGCGATTGTGCAAATGCAATCACATTTACCGCTCAAACTTTAGTTTGTTCCAGAGGAAAGAAATACACTAAACTACACTACAACCCCTAAACCGCCACCCCCCACATCGCAAAATTAATAAAACCTAACATTACACAAAATTTTAAAAAAACTAAGACTAGTCAAAATAAATAACCTAACATTACTTAAAATAAATAAATAAACACCCCAAAATAAAAAACCTAACACTAAACTACAAATAAAGTCCTTAAAATGGTCTTTTGTATGGCATTAAACTAAAGTGAATCAGCTCTTTTTCTGAAAAGCTATTTTGCTGCCCATAAAATAAATAACTAATCTTAAAAAAAACAACACCCAAAAAAAAACCCTAACACTAAACCTCAAAGATGGTACTCACCAAAGATGAATAAGGCCGGTGGCACTCCATCTTCATCCGTCAGCAATCTTCTTATCTTCACCCTGGCGGTGGTCCATCTTTATCCAAGCAGCAGTCTTCATTCATCTTCAGATCTTCAACACAGATGTCCTCTTCATGTGGTCACCAAAGCTTTCATTCTATTGGCTGATTTGAATGTGAACATGAAAATCAGCCAATAGGAATGCAAGGGTACCCCTATATAAAAGGGATACCATATATTCAAAATTCAGTGTACGTCTGGTGACCGTATTAAGAGGACGTCTGTGTTGAAGATCTGGATGAAGACCGCCATGATGAAGATAAGGAGATGGAGAGCTGCCGGGATAAAGATGGACCCCTGCCGGGATAAAGATAAGAAGATTGCCGATGGATGAAGATGAAGCGCCGCCTTCCGGATTAATCTTTGGTGAGTACAATCCTCAGGGTTTAGTGTTAGTTTTTTTAAGATTAGTTTTTTTTTTCAATGGGAAGCAAAAAAGCTAAATGCCCAGCCAAAAAACCCTTTTCAAGGCACTTTTTAGAGAAGGTTTTTATTAGATACATTTTTTGGGGTGGGTTTGGGGGTTAATGTTATTAGGTTGTATTTTCTTTTCTTTTTTTTTACAAAAAGAGCTGATTCACTTTAAAACAATGCCCTACAAAAGGCCATTTAATGGCTATATTTGTAGTTAAGTTTTTTTTATTTTGGGGTAGGTTTTTTTAGTGGAGTTTTAGAATAGGCATAACTCTTTATTTTTGGTAATTTGTTTGTTATTGTTTGTAATGTTAGTTTTTTTTTCTTTGTGTAATGTAATGTTTGTGATGTGGGGGATTGGCAGTTTAGGGGTTAGTAGTGTATAAAGTTACTTTGCGATGTGAGGGGTGACAGTTTAGGGGTTAATAGTCTAAAGGGGACTTTGCGATGGGTTATGTGGAGGTTTAGGGGTTATTAGAGTAGAGGGCTTATGGTGATTCAGGTTAGCTTGATTATAAGTGTTAGTTATTTTTACCCACAATGGGAGAGTACGTTAATGCGATTGCGATATTCTAAGTTCTGCTCTTTGTGCGAGTCGTGTTAACACTCAAGTGATAAATGTTTGCTTTCAACTTGTAATACCAGAGCTACCAGACTCGCACAAAGACAAGAATTTGAGCGGTGTTAGCATGAAACCTTTAGGATTATGCATTTGAAATAGCTGTTTTTGGTATTTTAACTTAAAACCAATTGTTCCCAATAAAGTTCCTATTTAAATAGGCTGAGCCTAAAAAAAGAGCTGGGCCCTTATCTTATATCTCTCCCTATGCACAAAAGCTTCCCTATCTTATCTCTTTCTATACACTAAATTCTCATACAATGAGGTCCATTTATAAAGCTCGCCAGAAACGCAAGTTATGGAGCAATGATCTAAAGACCGCTGCTCCATAACCTGTCCTTCTGCTCTGAGGAGGCGGACAGAGATCGCCACAATTCAACCAGATTGAGTACGATCGGGTTGATTGACACTTCCTTGCTGGTGACCAATTGGTCACGAATCTGCAGGGGGTGGCGTTGCACCAGCAGCTCACAAGAGCTGCTGGTGCAATGCTGAATATGGAGAGCGTATTGCTCTGTGCATTCAGCGAGGTCTGGCGGACCTGATTTGAACTGTCGGATCAGGTCTGCCAGACCTTTGATAAATAGGTCTCTTTATCTTTCTCTTTATACAACAAAGCCAATGCTTAGAGAGAGCAATAGAACATGAAAATGTCAGTACCTATCTCTCCTACCCCCCATCTGTGATGTTGCTATCTGTTGCCTTATGTTTACATAGGTTTTCTATAAAATGGATCCCTGTGAACACATTAAAGGGGATAACATTTTATCGATTTATACTAGAAGACTTATAACTAGTTATATCTCTCTAATATGAAATATGAGATACTTTTACGTATGACCACTCGACTAGGAACAAATAGCAGCTAAGAGCTGATGACTTGACGGTGCTCCTGCCTATGCTCTTTGGGACAGCTATGCAGTCAGCTTCCCTACAGGCCAGGTAGCCATCTTGAAGCCTGCAAGAAGCAACAATGTGCAGATCTTATAAGTTGAGTCCTGTGTGGGGAGTGAAACACAGGTCTGGGGCTGCTGCAAATAGCCCCCCCAAAACTCTGGGGTTACGATATCCTGCAATAGGATAAAAACTGTTCACTGTCCAGTTGGTTACAACCACATCTTGAGTAAGAGTTTGAACATGGAGATCGATACTATTCTCTTATCGGAGTTGGAATATGTGCTGGAACAACACCATAAATCCTTATTACAAGTGATCAGAAAGGCTTTTGGCTCTATCCGGGCACCTGATCAGGCTAGGGATGCAGAAGGAGATGCCACCTTGAATCTAAGTGGGGCTGACGGAGCCTCGGGCCCCGACTGCTAAGGCCCCAAGAATTGCACAAACAGCAGCCATGTGTAGTTGTTAATAGACCGGACACTAACATAGAGCTACTTAGCACAGCAAACCCAGTTGATTCCAGCGAGATGAATGAAGACTACGAAAACCAAATTATTATAAAAATACACCGGCAGGAGGGCTTATGGCAAGTATTACAACACCCTTTACTCTGAGTCCATACCTGGGTTCACCCATTCTAGTCTCCTGACGGATCCCGGACCAAAACATCAGAGTCTGGGTAAACCCTTACAAAGCAGGGACCCCAGAGATAACCAAAGACGGCTTGACACTTGTAGGGGGAACCTATTGGAAAGAACCGGTAGCCTATTTCTCTCCGGTATTATCTTTTTCCCCAAAAATTATTGCCGGTAAGCTAAAGATATCTACAGTAGCGAAGCCCCTGCCGCACCAAAGGAACTTTAAAAATCCTGCACTTTCCTTACCTGTGAAAAGGCCGACATCGAGGCAGAGAAAATTTTGGACTAAAAGAAGAAGGCATTATAGAGTGGACCTTCGCGCTGTACGATATTACTCACTCTAACAACCCAAGCGAAATACTGGAACACAAGCAACTTCTTCTATTAGGCAAAAGGTTGACCTTCTCATATCGATAACCCTTTTTATCCCCGATATGAGAATGGACATTGCCTTTTCACATATTCCACTTAGATTTCCCCTCATATGATGGATGCTGTCCTGGAGTTTTCCTGAGGGTACAGGATATAAACTGTATTTGAGACTGATTGTTATAAAATGGGGTAAAACTTCATTGTGCATACTTAAGAGTTGTATGCTCTATAATTACTGCATTTCAATATGTCTTATCTTTAGAATGTGTGGGGGATCGGTTGGAGTTAGAAAATGACAGATACTGTGCCCTTATGTGAGTCACAATAAGTATATATATATATATATATATATATATATATATATATAATTATTTTTGACTGGGCTTAAGTGTTTTTAACTTTTTTCTAGCTACTACTGTGTGAATGTTTGTTCCTAGTTTAATGAATAAAGACTTAAAGTATGAATGACATGGAACTTTTTAATATATAGAGTAATCCTATATCCAATTCACCATTTGGAGTTAATAACAATATTACTTTTGTGGATTCTTTGCTATCAATTCTAAATGTATTCTCTGTACAATTAGTATTTCTAGTTGTTCAATATGTCTTATATTGGAGGCTTCCTTGATACTACATTTATGATTTAACGTGAATGTCAATATAATTTTACTTGCTCTATGTTTGGCTGTTCATTAATGGGATATAGCCTATACTTCATTTACTCCAGAGCTTTAGGGGTATGTGCAGGGTTCTAACACTACCGTGCTTAGATAGTCACCTTCTTGATCCATAGAGTGTACTAAATTACTAATTAGCATGCTCTGTCGACGGCCGAGACGGAGCTGCATACTGTACCTGTTATGGCATTTCCATGGGGATGAAAATATTGTTCACGACCCTCTTTGATTTCCCCTTTGTATACGTTTAACAAACTTTATCTTGGTGCAGTCCCTGTGTTAGGCACACATTAGCTACAAAGGCATCAAAAGGGTAGTATATTCATTTAGAAATATCCCCTGGTTTTGCATATGGATTCTTATGTCTTAGTTGATATTTGTGGTCTTGTTAGGTATAACCTTCTGCCTCTAAACCTATTCTAAGAAAGGACATACCCTAAATCTGCTTTTTATAAACCCCGTTATAGGGTTCATACCCTTTCAGGTATGGCTATAGAACTTATAATAGTCTATAATCTACCATATCTAAACTGTTCCCAACTTGTGTATCTTAAAAGATATACTAGAATGGTGCTGTATGTTCATACACATAATAGAGTATTTCTTTTATTTTTGGAATATGCTAGATTATATGTCTCACCTTTGTATTGCACTTTGAAGAAAAGGAACTACCTGAGTATTTATTTTTATGTTTCTATAGTAGGTTTCATATAGTTACCACAACCAATCCTCCACATTAATAATTCAATCCAGGGCTGCCCCATTAGAAAAGGTACAAGAGCAGACCTCATTCTCTATCACTTATACATAATATTATATGCCTTTATTTATTAATCAATTTGTACTCAGGTGCCCCTCCGCTATATCATTCCCTTCTAGCTCAGACTTCCTTAAAATGGCCCCAATTAGATATTTCATATATATTACATTTCATTTTCTGGGATTGTCAACGAATATGGAATGTCACAACTAAGAAGTTCATCCCAGTCATTAATTCTCTGATTAGTTCATAACCCTCTCTGCTAGTCATACCTATATACAAATCATTGAACCCCCCTTAGATTATCCAGAATGGGTATATGACACATCTCCAGTATGAACACCTATCCTAGTGCTATACTTTCTCCACAAGTTATGTATGGGTTATATTGTGGATTTATCCTACTTATCTCCTTATACTGCTTTTTATACTGTTATACATTGAAATCTAATAATGACTTTGTGTCTGATTGTAGTTCTATCCCTAGACTGTTCCATATACTGATATATGTTGTCCAAAGGTTGTAACGTTCAACATATCAGCGGTCCTTTAGTGACCACTCATAACATCAGAATTCCTCCTCTATAGGGCTTAAATTTATCAGGGTTCATGAGCGGCCCCTTGTGTTATTGGAGGAAATTACATTTGTTAAAAATATGTTCTAACTCTAATGCATACTATAACTTTTATGCTGATCTATATTTCACTGTTTAGTTATCTTCACAATGTAACAATCAGCGATTTGTCATTTCTTACATTTGTTGTACATGAGCATGTTTTTGTACTTGTTAATAACCTCAATAAAAATTAAAAAAAAAAAATCAATGAGCTTAGTTAAGGAATAGTTGAGACAGGATTACAGGATAGGACAACAGAGGGTATAGTACTGTATGAACCAGTGATAAATAGGAAGAAATAACAAATGTCAAAAAAAAAAAAAAGATAATTATATTGCAAAGAAAAATGTATATAAAATGCAACATTTTAAGAGTGCATGATCCCCTTCATCAGGCGAAGGGCATACATTTACAACACAAAACAGCTCACAAGTCATTTCTTCCAGTGATCACAATGGGATGTGGTGATTATTAAATTGTTATAGTAAAAATGGTTGAAAAAAACTCAAGTCCATCAAGTTCAACCTTTCACACATTCATGTTACTAATGTTTGTCTAAAAAAAAAAAGAAGTGTTTTCCAATTGTGCCTCAAAGAAAATACATTTCTTCCTAACCTTTTAATCAACAAGCTACTGTAATCAACACTATTCATGCTATATTCATTACTAGCTGTTATACCTGGGTATTTCCTTCTTGGCCAATAAATCCTCCTGTCCTTTTTTTTTCTTTTAACTTCTACTCAATTTGCTAAAACAACTTCGTTAGGCAGAGATTTCCGTATCCTTATTGTTCTTCCTGTAAAGAACCCTTTGCACTGCTGTAGGTGAAATCAAAGTTCTTCAAGGTCAGTTTACAATTGCTTATATGGTCCCCGTAGCACCCGGCCATGGGACTTTATCTGCATTGACATTATTGCTGAACCTCTTTATCCTGTGTTAACAATTCACATTTTCTGCAAAATCTTTGTAAAATTGACTGGAATCTACTTCCAATGGTTCTTCATTGCTATATACTAAAGAAAAAATGTGTTTAAAACTTCTGCCTTCTCATGCTTTCTTTTCTTTCTCTCTTACTTTCTTTAGCTATGTGTTTTTTCTAGCTTAGTCACACAGATTTTAATGTTTTTATTTTATATTTATTTCCTTGTATATGTTGAGCAGTGAGTTTCTATCATGTTTGTATGTTGCTTTAAAAATACTTCTTATCTGTGTTCCATCTGGTGAAATGCTCATCCCAGTCAATGAGTTGTAAAGATGTCTTTAGTTTGCTGAAATTGCCTTTTTATGATTGTTTTGGTAAAGGCCATACTTTTTTTTTAATTAATCTCCAATGACATGATGCTATGTTAACTATTTTCCAACTTTACTTGAATATTTAACACCAGTTCTACATTATTAGTTTTTACCAGATGCAGACAAACATCCGTTCTAGTCTGTGCCTCTACTAGCTGAATCATGAAGCTGTCATTTAACAGATTTAAAAACCTGTCCCCCTTAGCTGAATTACTAGTACCAACATCTCAATCAATGTCTGAATAATTAAAATCTCCCATGATTAAAACTTGCCCATATGTGCTGCTTTTTCCATCTGTGATTAAGCTGATTTTCCTCATCAATATTAATATTTGGTGGTCTGTAGCATATTCTTACATTTAATTTATTGGCCTTCTTAAGTTGTCCCAATATCACCACTATATTAATTTATTAATGCTAGACTTGAATTCAGTTTAACATATAAACGTATTCCTCCCCCCCTGTTTCCTCTATCCTTCCTAAGCAGTGTAAAGCTTTGGGTTTCATTGCATCAGAATTCTGTAATACCAGTTATGCCATACTGTTCATTACATGCCAATAACTCTAGATCCTCCCTTTTGTTACAGTTTGAAAAGTGTTGTCCTGAGTTTATCAAGTTTTTTAGCAATGGAATTCAATATGTGAAAATGTCCCTGTAAATGTGCCTTCAAATATTGAGAATTTGGACTGTGATCATAAATACAGGAAAAGCGCCATTCTTTACTAAACAGATAATAAAAAAAAATACTGCAGATAAACAATGAACATTGACAATTGGGACTGTGTCAACACTGAAAGGGCTCATCTGCAGCTGTTAAGATGCGGACAATTATCAAACGATAGACTGTGACATAGATTTTAGGTACTTCTATCATTGCTTGTTCACACTGAAACCTGTTCTCCCAGAGTTATATAGTATGCATGATCCTTAAGGCTAATCGCTTACACAACCAATGCCTTGTTCAAGGGAATAGGAGTATCCTCCATTAAAAAGATATGATACCCAAATATTGCACTTGAAGCCACATCCCATTGTAAAAGGACTTTTAGCACCAATCAAGATGCTAGCCCCAGGACTTGCAAGAGGGCATGTATCTGGCATGAGCAGACACAGTCATGCTATTTCTCTACTCAGGTTTAGGAAGTTTGCTATGAAATCTCATAAGATTTAAGTGAAATCTCATAAGATCACAGAAAAGCAAAGTATAACCTCAACACTGCTAATGCGGATTGGCTTTTGTTTTTTTGTTGTTGTTTTTCAAACTGCAGCTGGACAGAACCTGATGAATAACTGTTCTCATAGTACTTACTCTTGTGAGCTGACAAATTTTGATGTAAATTATCTTACTTTTTTACATAGAGATGTTTTTAGCATTATGCTACTACATCAGTTACAAGTGCTTTAGCCTATGGGTAATATATTGCTTTAAGTATGAGTCTTTGCCAAAACTCTTGGCCCTGAATTGTTTACAAAATCTATATGAAAGATGTCAAAGTTCTTCAATTCATGCTATTTAATAAAAAGTTACTTCTACTGTTAATATTAAATTGAAATCTTTCTCTTGGTCTCATTTGTTGAAAGTTATCTCATTTTCATGGAGGATACTTAGTTAGCCATAAAAGCCATATCTTAAACATCATACAGAGGTTGTGTTTTCAACATTGAGGTCCATCACAATCCTTTAAAATAATAATTTATCTACCAAAATACTCAAATAATATTAAAGCATGATAAAAAAATACTGTTTCAGCAAAATATTATAGGTTAATTCATAATGTGTCAATGATATCTATGGCATATATTCTACATGAGCACACAGCACACTGGTATAATTTTGCACCTCTTCTTTATAGAGAATGAAGACTCCAGAAAATCTGTTGACATTAAAAAATAAATAAAAAAATGAAGGAATATATGCAGCCTCAGAAAAATGACAGCTAATAATGTCAAATGAGGCTTAATGGACTTAATATTATAATCCTAAAGACCATAATTTAAGATCCACTCTTCTATTATTCTAAAGTATTATGACCATTTAGTTAAACTAGAGGTTATTTGACTGTTTAAAGGGACAGGAAAATTAAAATTAAACTTGCATGATTCAGATAGAGCATGTTATTTTGAGACACTTTTACATTCACTTCTATTTTCAAATGTGCTTCAATTTCTTGACATTCCTTGTTGAAAAACGAATACGCACATATCCTACACTAGTGGGAGCTAGCTGCTGATTGGTGCCTGCACACTTTTGTCTCTTGTGATTGGCTAACTAGATGTGTTCAGCGGCTGCCAGTAGTGCAATGTTACTACTTCAGCAAATAATAACAAGAGAATCAAGCATATTAGATAATAGAAGTAAATTGGAAAGTTGTTTAAAATAGTATGTTCTATTCAAATCATTAAAAGAAAATCTTATGGTTTCCTGTCCCTTTAAATACACAGATTGTTTTGCTTTCTTTTTTTAAGGATGTCCAAACCCATCCTAATATACATTATAGTGAATAAAAATGTGAGTAAACCCCTCCTACACTGCAATTAAAATGAGACAAACTAATAATAGTAGAGAACATCTGTCTAAACAAATTAGATGAGGTTTTCCATGGAAAATCTCAGCTAGCAGTGTTACCAATGGAGCGGGGGATCTTGTGTAAGCATATGCAAATGACTGGGATTGAACGAGAATATATCATTTTAGCCAATTTTTCTGCTGCATTTGAACTTTATAATGATCTGAAAACAGCATTAACATGGAAGAATTGGTTAAAATTCATTTGATGTATGCGTGGTCACCCTTTGAATCTGGAATTAATTTGACCTCATTTTTAAGGAATGCAGAGTTCCCTTAATTAAGGCTATATTTCCATATTATATTGAAGTGGATAATAATATTTGATTTATATTTTAAATTCTAGATATTTATTGCATTTGCTTTTTCACATTTAATGAGCCTTACTTAAGTATGTTTCTATTTTTAGTTTACAGCATTATACTGCATGCTTGGTTTATATTTGTTTAGAGGGTGATGAATTCTATTCAAATCCAGAGTTCAATTTTCTACAAAGCACGTAATTGTAATACATTTAACAAATAAAACATTTGGAGACATAGGAGAGGAAAGGCATAATGCCATAAACTACCTTTAAACATATGTATAAGCATATATAAAACCACATATATATAATCATTCAGCTATGATCATTAAATTACTTATCCCTATTCCACACACAGTAATTCCAAACATTTTTAGCCTATTCAGTTGCCCAGTCTGTGCTGTACCAATGCCTAACTCTATACACATATGTCATGTCATGTAACATGTATGCTTATGCCACTCCCTAAATGCCTGCCTCTTTCTGGTAAATCAGAGATAATCTGCAGAGCCTGTCTGCATGGCTGCTGCGCATCACAAGAATAGGGCATGGGCAGTGCCACCAGCTCAGAATCGGTGGCATTCTGCTTTGAAAAGCATGTGCCATGTCTGTGATGAGAGCAGGATGTGATGTCACTAGTATGTGGGCGGGGCTTAGGTCCGGTGTCTGTGTCGCAGTTAGTTTAGTACAATCAACCTGACTAGATGTGTATTGTTATGCTCTGCAATAAAATAGAGTTGTACCATCATTGCTGTGTCCTGCATGTGTCCTGCATCTCATGACATGGTGTCAGAAGTTCTGGACTGTGCTTCTGTTCCTGATCGATTGCAATGTCAAAGTTTACCCCACCTGAGCCTTTTGACTTTTCTCAGCCTGCAGCTTGGCCCACATGGCGTCAGCGGTTTCAGCGCTTCAGGATTGCATCCAAACTGAACAAGGAGAGTGGTGAAGTACAAGTTAATTCTCTTTTATACTCCATGGGGACAGATGTAGAGCCAGTGTTCAATGCTTTTACTTTCCAAGAAGGGGAAGAAGTTAACTTTGATATAGTTATGGATAAACTCAGTGCCCACTTTGTGCCCAAAAGAAATGTGATTCATGAGAGAGCTTGTTTTCACAAACGTAATCAGCGTGTGGGAGAATCTGTGGAGTCATTTGTGCGCAGCCTGTATGAATTAGCTGAATTCTGTGAGTTTGGTGTTGCTAAAGAAGAGCAAATCAGAGACAGAATAGTTATTGGAATTGCAGATGCTGAAGTCTCCCTGAAGCTGCAGTTAGAGCCTGATTTAACGTTAGACGGGGCTATTAGGATGGCCCGCCAGAGTGAACTGGTGAAAAAGCAAAGTGCTGATCTGAGGTCTGAGAGTATTGTGGATGAAGTGCAACAGTCTAGGAAAATTACTAGTGAAAGGCACAGTGTGAGCGGTAGATCTAAAGTACTGGAAAGGCCTAGAAGTGGATGGGCACAACATGGCCGATGCACACGGTGCTACCGGGCTCATGATCTGAGTGCTATATGCCCGGCCAGAGATAAAAGATGCAGAAAATGTAACAGAATAGGCCATTTTGAAGTGGTGTGTAAAACTGAATACATTAAGGAGATGCAGGTGGTCAGTGACCAGGAGGGTCAGGAAGTGTCTTTTGTGGGGTCTGTTGTGGAACGGACAAGCTCAGAGGAAGATTGGAAAGTTACTTTTACTGTAATGGGAGCCAAAGTTGATTTTAAGATTGACACAGGAGCAGATATCACTGTAATGTCTGTTGCTGAATTTATGAAACTGTCTCGACAGCCCCAGCTGGCGAAGGTTACTACAAATGTCCATAGTCCTGGTGGCCGCATTGATTGTGTGGGGAAATTTCTTGCCAGCTGTGAGTACAAACAAAGGAAGTTCACCATGTGGGTGCATGTGATCCGAGGTCAGTGTGTTAACAGTTTATTGAGCAGAAAAGCAGCCTGTGACTTGGGCCTCGTGGCCAGAGTGAATGAGATCTCTGAAGATATGTTTGGCGAGTTGGGCCTACTGAACTGCAAACCTGTCCATATAGCACTTAAAAGTGACGCAGTCCCATACAGTATTTCTACTCCTCGTAGAATTCCGTTCCCGCTCATGCCTCAAGTGGAGAAAGAGCTCATGCGCATGAAGTCTAAGGGGGTTATTGAAGAGGTTGTTGAAGCAACTGATTGGTGTGCCCCCATTGTTCCAGTTGCAAAGAAAAACGGAAAGGTGCGCATCTGTGTGGACCTGAAAAGGTTGAATGAGGCAGTGAAGAGGGAGAGATTTGTGCTGCCGACATTGGAAGATATAGCCCCGAAGTTGGCTGGGGCGAAGTTCTTTTCCACATTAGAAGCTTCTAGCGGCTTTTGGCAGATCCCCCTGGATCCGAAGTGCCGCAAACTGACTACCTTTATCACACCGGTAGGTCGGTTCTGCTTCTGCAGACTCCCCTTTGGGATATCCTCCGCTCCTGAAATCTTTCAAAGGGAAATGAGTTCTCTCCTGAGTGGCCACGTGGGCAGAGCGGTCGTCATGGACGACATTCTAGTGTATGGGTCTACAGTGGAGGAGCATGATCAGCGTTTGAGTTGTGTGCTGCAGGCTATCAAAGAGTCTGGGCTGAAGCTGAATAAAGAAAAATGTCATTTTAGGAAAACTGAATTATGCTACTTTGGGCATATCATCAACGGGGATGGCATTAAGCCGGACCCCGAGAAAATTCGGGCTATTGAACAGATGAAAAGCCCTTCTGATGTACATGAGCTGAGACAGATATTGGGCCTTGTAAATTAGTTTCTTCCTTGTAAATTAGTTTCTGCAAGTTTCTTCCAGATTTATCTACAGTTTTACACCCTATCACAGAGTTGCTTAAGAAAGATGTTGCCTGGGTCTGGGGACCCTCACAAGAAAAAGCGTTCCTGCATGCCAAGTCCCTGCTGGGGTCTGCCCCAGTGTTGGGGTTCTACGACCCTTCAAAAAAGACTGTGGTTAGTGCTGATGCAAGCAGTTATGGTTTGGGGGCTGCACTCCTGCAGCTGAATGACAACAAACTACAGCCCATCGCCTACTGTTCCCGCACACTGATGGCTGCGGAGTCAAAATACGCTCAAATTGAGAAAGAGTGCCTGGCTGCAGTTTGGGCCTGTGAGCGCTTTCAGCGTTATCTAGTGGGTTTGGAGAAATTTAGTCTGGAAACTGACCACAAACCGCTAGTCCCTCTAATCAATTCTTATGACATTGACAAAACACCCTTGAGATGCCAGAGACTTTTAATGAGACTGCTCAGGTTCAATGTTCAGGCAGTGCATGTGCCGGGGGAAACAACTGGTTGTGGCAGATACACTATCCAGGCTCCCGCTGGCTGCTGCTGAAGAATCCTCCACGGAATCGGATGTGAAAGTGTATGTTGATTCAGTTCTGGCCTCTAAGTCCATTTCTTCAAGGAAACTGGAAGAGATAAAGAAAGAGACATATTTGGACACAGATCTGCAAGAAGTTATAAGGTACATAAAAGATGGCTGGCCCGAGAGCCGGGCAGCTTGGATGTCTTTAAATGCTTACCAGCCAGAGAGGTCGCAGCTCACGGAGCTGGAGGGGTTGGTGCTGTTCCAAGACCGCATTGTAATTCCTGTCAGCATGAGGAAGGAGATGTTAAACAGGATTCACGATGGCCACTTAGGCATTACAAAGTGCAGAGAAAGGGCAGCTACAGCTGTGTGGTGGCCTGGGATCAGCTCCGACATTGCAAATCACGTGTCTAAATGTGCCTTTTGCCGGGAACGCCGGCCTACTCAGAGAAGGGAGCCCTTAATGTCTACTCCGCTGCCTGCGGGGCCGTGGCAGAAAATAGCTGCTGATTTGTGTGAACTGCACGGGAAAAAGTTTCTTGTTGTGATCGACTACTATTCCAGGTATTTGGAAATTGCACCCCTGAATGATATCACAAGTCAGGCCGTTATCATTCGCCTGAAGAGCTTGTTCGCCCGCTGGGGCATTCCAATGGAGATGGTGAGTGATAATGGTATGCAGTTCGATTCTACAGAGTTCAGTGCTTTCTGCAGGGAATATGATTTTGTACATTCCACGTCAAGTCCACATTATCCGCAGGCCAACGGAATGGCTGAAAGGGCAGTTCAAACAACAAAATTCATTCTAAAGCAATCTGAGCCGTACCTAGCCCTCTTGTCATACAGGGAGACGCCCATTCAAGCCACCGGGTTTAGCCCGGCACAGCTGATGCTAGGACGCCAGATTCGCACCACTTTACCCTCAGTGGGTGTCTTCAAGCCGCCTGGCCCTGTTCCTCGGGACGAAGTCCTTAGGAGGGATGAAGAGGCCAAAAAGGGATATCGTTTCTTCTACGACAGGAGACATTCTGTCAGGCCTTTACAGGAACCAAAGTGTCAGAATTAAACTGGATGATGAGAAGAAATGGAAGACGCCTGCTACGGTAGTGGGCAGCTCTCCAGAACCAAGGTCTTACACAGTCCTTACAGAGGGAGGGACGGTTACACGCCGTAACCGAAGACATCTTCAGCCTGTACCTGAGAGTCTGGAACCGGATACCTCAGTACCACCGCCGGTGGGATCCCCTGTTCTAAGAGAGGTGCCTTCCCCTCAGCAAAATCACAGCAGGGATATATCTTTGCCTCCAGCAGACTCTTGTTCACCATCTTCTGTATCAGAAGGACAGTTCATGCAAAGTTACAATCAAGCGGAAGAGTGGTGAAACTTCCGGCCCGATACAGGGACTGACTTAAGCTAGAACAGTGACCGGAAGTATGGGCAGAATAATCCCATGGTATCTGTGGACTAGGGTAGTCTACCCCGATGTCCAAGTCAGGATGTAATTTATTTGTTCATGTTTTCTAATCTATCTGTTTTATAATGTTCAAAAACAAAAATGTTGTTGTATACCCTGTTGGTGTACCTTGTTATTTATTATATGCAAATGTATGCTTTGCCTTTGAAAAAGGGGAAGATGTGATGAGAGCAGGATGTGATGTCACTAGTATGTGGGCGGGGCTTAGGTCCGGTGTCTGTGTCGCAGTTAGTTTAGTACAATCAACCTGACTAGATGTGTATTGTTATGCTCTGCAATAAAATAGAGTTGTACCATCATTGCTGTGTCCTGCATATGTCCTGCTTCTCATGATAATGTCTAACTGGATTTGTATGTTCTATTGTTTACCAAGTGGTTTTATTAATTTAAACTGAGGCTCTTCTAATGGATTCGAATATCTCAAACAAAGTTAAAAAAATAAATAATCATAGGATGTTTTCCGTTGGTTTAGATTATTGAATAAACTAAGTATTCCTGAGGCAAAGTTCATATTCAATTTGTTCAGAATGAGAGCCATTATTTACCCCCTCCCAGTATCATGGGAAATACTATTTCATGATATATTGTATGTCACTTATCAAACTTCTTGCTAAATCAATAAAACCTTTCAGAAATGTTTAAATTTATTTAGAAAAATGCTAATCTTTCACAATAGATTTGTTTTTTTTTTCTTCCTTGTATCTCAAGTCTATGCCAAAACTATGATCTTGCAAATCCTTCTGTGGTATTATTTATCAATGTAAGGGAGTGTTTTGTTTAAAAAAAAAAAGAAAAAAAGAAATAGAAACATACTAAAATCATTTTTTTATCTAAATCCTTTTGATAAAAATTCTTAGAGACTGAAATATACAGTATAAATCAAATAATAAGTCAAGGAAATGTAGTATTCAGATTGTAGTGAAAACACATGCAATTTAAATGGAAATTTAATTAAAATTAGGTTCAAAAATAATTACTGAACATATCACAAAATAAACAATTAAAAGACTAATAGAAAAAAAATATGTATATATATATATTATTATTACTAAATAACAAGAAAGACACATGAAAGGGGAACAGTTAAGCCTCCTTTCAGAAAGTAAGGGAAACCATGTTATATGTTCAGTTAGCTAGAAACTGAACATATAACTTCTAATGTGTCCCTTTAAGACCTAGTAACACTATTCAATGGGTATGTTTAAATAGTCTATGTTACTTATACATTTCATAGCTTCCACTATTTTAAACATAGACTGTTCATCATCCAAGGGTTATACTTAAGGACTGTCTATCCATATGTTTTCAAAAGAACACAATATTTGTTCAAACTTTGCAATGAGTCTTTTCACAGTTCCTTAGCATGCTCTATTAACATTCAGAGCCGTATTGGCACATGGGTATTCCACTTTTAGTTTAGATTCAACTTGTAGCTTACGACAGCGGTGCACAACCGCTCTTAAGGTCACGCTACTCTCATACAGCCAGGGGCGAAACTACAGCTGGTGTAGAGGTCGCAATTGCGACTGGGCCCCCAAGGGTGGGGGCCCAGCTTAAAAAAATGTTGACCTGCCACTGCCTGCACTGATATCATGTGAGTGTGACATGATGCTTCACTAATGTCTCTGACTACAGGGGGTTAGTCTTTCTGATTTACCCATTGGTGTTTATGTGTGTGTATGTGTGTATGTATGTATGTGACTGTGTGTGTATTTATGCATGTACGTGTGTGTGTGTGTATGTTTGTGGAACCAGCAATTTACAGACCTTGTTACAGCATGGGGGGGGCGGGGGGTAAACAGTGTCAGTCTATACAGTACCACTATATACAGTACGAGGGGGCTGGACCATGTCACAGACTACTGTGGTCACTTTATAAAGTACTGGGGCGGGTAGGGTCAGGCCAGCCATCTCACCGGCAGATTACAGACTGTCACTGACTCACTATATACAGTACTGGTGGGTTAAACAGTGTCACTATATACAGTAATAGGGGGTCAGACCATCTCACAGACTGTGGGCACAGGGTACCTCCTTTTGCAGACATGTAATCTGATTCACATTTTTTTTCTGTGTTAAATGTAAATATATATATATATATATATATATATATATACATGTATCAAATTCACTTTTCTTTTTGTTGGGTGTGGGGGTCCTTCTTAGATTCTTGCACCTGGGCCCTGTGGTTTCTAGTTACGCCTCTGCCAGGGGTGAAACTACAGGGGGTGCAGAGGTTGCAATTGTGACTGGGCCCCCAAGGGTGGGGGCCCAAATGTTGACCTGCCACTGCCTGCACTGATATCATGTGAGTGTGACATGATGCTTCACTAATGTCTCTGACTACAGGGGTTAGTCTTTCTGTTTTACCCATTGGTGTTTATGTGTGTGTATGTGTTTATGTATGTATGTATGTGACTGTGTGTGTATTTATGCATGCATGTGTGTGTGTGTATGTTTGTGGAACCAGCAAATTACAGACCTTGTTACTACAGCATGGGGGGGCAGGGGTAAACATTGTCAGTCTATACAGTACCACTATATACAGTACGGGGGGGCTGGACCATGTCACAGACTACTGTGGTCACTTTATAAAGTACTGGGGCGGGTAGGGTCAGGCCAGCCATCTCACTGGAAGATTACAGACTGTGTCACTGACTCACTATATACAGTACTGGTGGGTTAAACAGTGTCACTATATACAGTACTAGGGGGTCAGACCATCTTACAGACTGTGGGCACAGGGCATCTCCTTTTGCAGACATGTAATCTGATTCACATTTTTTTTGTGTTAAATGTAAAAAAAAAAATATATATATATATATATATGTATCAAATTCACTTTTCTTTTTGGGGGGTGGGGGAGCCCTTCTTAGATTCTTGCACCAGGGGCCCTGTGGTTTCTAGTTACGCCTCTGCATACAGCCTCCTCCTCTTATCGGATCAGTTGAACTCACTCACAGTTTTAGACCATCAGTGTATTAGCCCTCTAAACATCAACCGTTCTCATAGCAGGATTTACCTTGCCTCTTCACAAGCAGGTTGCTTCAATGTTACATCGGATTTGATTGGCTGTCTGACATCACCGCCGCTGTCACTGTGCTCAGGTGTATAATTAGCAAACAGTGCAAGGAGTTAAAAGCAGTTCATATGCTCAATACTTTAATATGCATGCAGGAGCTTAGGTTCTTGGGTCAGCTGTAGGATGATCAACATGCCACCAATAATGTTAACAAGATCTTTAAGCAAGCCAACACCATGTACGTTTCACCCCTTCAAATTCATCAAACTGGGGCCTCATCAGGGCTGTGTTGCCTGACACCTGTGTGCCTTCCTTTATACACCTTAGGCCCAACCCTTAAACAACTCAACACCTTTTTTTTCTTAAAGGGACATTTACCTACATGCATTCTACAGGGAGTGCAGAATTATTAGGCAAGTTGTATTTTTGAGGATTAATTTTATTATTGAACAACAACCATGTTCTCAATGAACCCAAAAAACTCATTAATATCAAAGCTGAATAGTTTTGGAAGTAGTTTTTAGTTTGTTTTTAGTTATAGCTATTTTAGGGGGATATCTGTGTGTGCAGGTGACTATTACTGTGCATAATTATTAGGCAAAACAAATATATACCCATTTCAATTATTTATTTTTACCAGTGAAACCAATATAACATCTCAACATTCACAAATATACATTTCTGACATTCAAAAACAAAACAAAAACAAATCAGTGACCAATATAGCCACCTTTCTTTGCAAGGACACTCAAAAGCCTGCCATCCATGGATTATGTCAGTGTTTTGATCTGTTCACCATCAACATTGCGTGCAGCAGCAACCGCAGCCTCCCAGACACTGTTCAGAGAGGTGTACTGTTTTCCCTCCTTGTAAATCTCACATTTGATGATGGACCACAGGTTCTCAATGGGGTTCAGATCAGGTGAACAAGGAGGCCATGTCATTAGATTTTCTTCTTTTATACCCTTTCTTGCCAGCCACGCTGTGGAGTACTTGGACGCGTGTGATGGAGCATTGTGCTGCATGAAAATCATGTTTTTCTTGAAGGATGCAGACTTCTTCCTGTACCACTGCTTGAAGAAGGTGTCTTCCAGAAACTGGCAGTAGGACTGGGAGTTGAGCTTGACTCCATCCTCAACCCGAAAAGGCCCCACAAGCTCATCTTTGATGATACCAGCCCAAACCAGTACTCCACCTCCACCTTGCTGGCGTCTGAGTCGGACTGGAGCTCTCTGCCCTTTACCAATCCAGCCACAGGCCCATCCATCTGGCCCATCAAGACTCACTCTCATTTCATCAGTCCATAAAACCTTAGAAAAATCAGTCTTGAGATATTTCTTGGCCCAGTCTTGACGTTTCAGCTTGTGTGTCTTGTTCAGTGGTGGTCGTCTTTCAGCCTTTCTTACCTTGGCCATGTCTCTGAGTATTGCACACCTTGTGCTTTTGGGCACTCCAGTGATGTTGCAGCTCTGAAATATGGCCAAACTGGTGGCAAGTGGCATCTTGGCAGCTGCACGCTTGACTTTTCTCAGTTCATGGGCAGTTATTTTGCGCCTTGTTTTTCCACACGCTTCTTGCGACCCTGTTGACTATTTTTAATGAAACGCTTGATTGTTCGATGATCACGCTTCAGAAGCTTTGCAATGTTAAGAGTGCTGCATCCCTCTGCAAGATATCTCACTATTTTTTACTTTTCTGAGCCTGCCAAGTCCTTCTTTTGACCCATTTTGCCAAAGGAAAGGAAGTTGCCTAATAATTATGCACACCTGATATAGGGTGTTGATGTCATTAGACCACACCCCTTCTCATTACAGAGATGCACATCACCTAATATGCTTAATTGGTAGTAGGCTTTCGAGCCTATACAGCTTGGAGTAAGACAACATGCATAAAGAGAATGATGTGGTCAAAATACTCATTTGCCTAATAATTCTGCACTCCCTGTATATATTACACATTACACAAGTTAATTTACAAAACTCGAACTCATCTCAATTGGCTCTGAAAGGCATATGTACGTACTCAGATTTAACATTCTAATACTTTTTCCAGGATATAGATTACAATTTACTTTAGTAAATATATATATATACAATTATTTACATAGAAATTTTTAGTGTTTAATTTCTATCATCAATATTCCACAGAGACAACTTTAACTATTCCATTATACAAAATAAGCAAAGTCCATTTTGTCATTTAGACCCAGTGGCCGCCTTGTCCTTAGCTTAAAGATCCACTTTGCCTCTTTCTGTAACAGTATCCTGTCCACGTTTCCTCCCCTACAATGGGGATCACCCTTATCAATCGCCACAAACTTCAAGCTTGATACTTCACTGTTGTGAACACGAGGCAAAGTGTCTTGCTACATTTGTATCCTTGTTATTCGTTACATCATCACAATGCTCCTGTATTCTGTCCATAAGAAACCGCTTTATTTTTCCAATATAGAAGCGAGGACATGAACAATGAAACATATATACCACCCCAACTGAATCACAGTTCATAAAGAACCTAATATCATAGACCTTATGCCCATTACCTTGGAAAGTTTTACTTCACTCCATATACGGGCAGTATACACATTTGCCACACGGTTGGCTTATTTAACTCCTCTATCCTTTCTGAGCCAATCTGACATTGAGGGGCTTCTTATAAACCTGCTATTCACAAACCTATCTTTTAGACTAGGAGCCTTCCTTGTTGTTAATAGGGGGTAATCACCTACTGATTTTCCAACCTTTTCATCCAATTGCAAGATATGCCAATTATTTTTCAATATATACTTTAGATCCTCCCTTTTGTTATTATATGTAGTGATGAACCTTATTGTATTTTGTTTTTCTACATTTTTTTTGCCATAAAGCAGATCATCTCTGCTTTCATGTCTTGCTCTAGACAGAGCTTTGTTCACACAATGTTTTGAGTAACCTCTTTTTTGGAACCTATCTTTCATTAGTATTGCATGATTATCAAATTTGGCAATTGAAGAGGAGTTTCTGCTAAGTCTTAGGAATTGGCCTATAGGAATACCCTTTATCAGTGCTGGCGGATGAGAACTTGAGGCTTCTAATATACTATTTGTCAATGTTTGTTTTCTGTAATTTTCTGTCATGATTGCTCCCCCTTCCTTCCTGATTCTTATATCCAAAAATGGAAGATCTGTCAAGCTTGTTCCTAAGGTCAAAAAAATGTTCCTTTGATTTATGTTAAGGACAGAGACAAAACTTTTGAGTACCTCTTCAGGGCCATCCCAGAGTACCAGAATATTGTCAACATATCTGACCCATAACAACACATGCTGATTAAAGGTATCGTTCCTCATACACATCAAACATTTCCCAAGCTCCTAAATGGAGACAAGCATAGGTGGATTTTGTGATAGCTAATATTAATGTGTTAATAGAGCATGATAAGGAACTGTGATAAGGCTCATTGTAAAGTTTGAACAAATATTGTATTCTTTTGAAAACATATGGATGGACAATCCTTAAGTATAACCCATGGATGAGGAACATTCTATGTTTAAAATAGCAGAAGCTATGAAATGTATATGTAATATGGACTAGTTAAATGTACCCATTTAATAGTGTTACTAGGTCTTAAAGGGACACATTAGAAGTTATATGTTCAGTTGCTAGCTAACATTAGCATTGTTGGGAACTACTTAGACGAGACATTGGTGTAATATTTACTTAGAGATCCATCTGTGTCTGGAGAATGCATATCAATAAATATCTCATGGTTTGAAATTTAAAAAGAGTGCTGGTTTCCCTTACTTTCTGAAAGGAGGCTTAACTGTACCTCTTTCATTTGTCTTTCTTGTTTTTGGTAATAATAAATAATTGTTAAGGGTCTGCACCAAATTACCTTGACTAAGGTGAAAAGAGTTAAAAAACATTGTACATTTATTTAATAGGATTAACCCTATAAGTTCTTATTATATATATATATATATATATATATATATATATATATATATATATATATATATATATTTGTTTTGAGCACCCAGTTACCTTGAAGAACTGATTTGGATACAGATTATCTATGATCGTCTATTATGTCGCACACAGAACCTTCAGATACAAGTGCTACAGCAATCCCAGGGGCCAGTGTATTCCACTTCTCAGACATAGATGCGGCAAAAAAATTGTTTGCATCTTCGACAACTTGTCTAACAGGGAAACCAGTGACTCATATTGTGGCACACAGCACACTTGATAAAATTAGCAAAGAGTGAGAAAGACCTTGATCTCCACGGGAAATACCTCTCCGAGTACCATAAGAGATTATACATACCAAAGAGTTAGCAGTGCTTCAACTTTAGGTAGAAACAATCCAGTCTTTTGTGAGAAATGGTTGCGCATTCTCAATAAATGCTCATTAGATTTAATGCTATTAGCCATTAAGGTGGTCAGATCACTGCTTAATCAGGTACGAGTAGAAATTGAGGATTACAAAAAAGAGCATGCTGCTACTCTTTTGTCTGATAATCAAGAGGAGTGGGAAAAGAACCTAAAAACCAAGGTTGCCCAATATAAGAAGGAGCTATTTGGATTTTAGAGTAGGAAATATGAAGCAGTATTGTAAGACTATCAGGAGAAAAGGGTTTATAAGTGGATGTTAAAATGAGAAGAGAGACAGAGACTAAGGGAGTTTTAAACCTAGGAGACAAAGGGAACTGACTATGCTAGATAGCTCAGGATATGAGTCAGATTTTGATACACCCCAATTTCAACAATCACAACAGTTGGCTATTCAGAGAAATGTAGGTGTATTAACTTGCTCAAAAAATGGAGGGGGAGATGCCTCCACTTACCAAGGGGGTGGGTTCCAGAGGCAGGCCACCAAGACAAAGGAGTTGATGGTGGACAATATAGTGATTAATGTGAGCCTGAGGACATTAACATCAGAAGAATTACAGCTGTAATAAAAAGGTCTCACATGTGTCCCCACATCATTTACCAATGATTTCAATTTACACAAAGATACTCAATGTTTCCAAAGGGCACTGGGGCTAAAGGAACATTTTTGGATTACCCCAGAAGATAAAGGAGGGGGTCTCAGGAAATAGAAGTACAATTGATCCCTCAAGTACTAATTCCTCCATACAAACTTTCTGAGAAAGAATTTAAAGAATCAGCAGTCCAACAGAGACCACAAGTGAGATTGATAGGAGGAGTTGTGGTTGCACACAGGCACATCACACTCTGCAAGCTACCGGTGGTGGCATTTACTGTATGCTTGCCTTACATGCTGCTGATCCTTGGCATGGGCCTACTCACCTGGATATAGCCTACTTGGACTTTTTCATCATCCAGAGATGAGAACCCGGCACTCCATTTCCATGCAGCGTTCTTCATCTGAGCTATCCACGCTGAACAGTTCCCAGTGCTGATGGTCCTTGGAAGGAGTAACCTGGCCATGTATTTTTTATAATAGATACCTGCCTGGAACCTGTGATTCAACTGGAGATCAGAAGCCTATCTCAAGGTATACAATTACGGTATGGGTGTCTTTTGCCCAGGAAACACAAGGAGCAAAGTAAGTCCTAAATGAGGTGACTGAGTCTGGAACTGTGGGACATAATTATCAGGTACTGCCTTACTTTATTCTTTCTTGGGTAAAGGGAAGTGGTGGAAGGTATGTCACCTACTGGACTTTCTTATGGGCCCACATTTACATACTCTCTGTTATAAATCCAGTGAAGACACCCGCTTAGGGGAAGATTTCTTATATACCCAGACAGTAAGAACCTTTTTTGTCATCTTGGCTTCTGGCAGTGATTAAATGGGTTTCTGAGCATGAACTTTTCTTGGCATAAGGAAGAAGATGAATATATTTGAACTGATTTATTTCTTTTGAAAGGCTTCAAGGAATCACAATTATAAATACCTACACATGGAACATTAACTAACTTTCTAGGAAAAGGAATAATACTGGTCATTCAATAATGTAGAGACTTATACCCTTTTATATGGCTTATTGCTCTGTTTTTTTCTTACATCTTGTTACTCCTACATGTACATGATAATCAGGAATATTGTAATATGTTATCTGAGAACTACCAAGTTGTCTAAAGCAAAAGGAAATTACTTTTTTGTGAACTGCTAGAAATTTGGTACTTATTTTATTTAAAATATGCAGCTTTCCTTTCTTGTATTTACTTTAAACAGAGCTTGGTTAAGCAGCCCTTGTGAATTTATGGTATAGACCTTTTTTCTTAAAATAATTAGTTTTTAAGGTAAAATATAGGAGAAGGGATCAATAGAGTGGAAAAGGAAGAAAAAGAGAGATTTTTACATTAAATTTTGATGAGTATTTGAAGTGTAATTATAACTGAATTCTAAGATTAGTATATGGATTGAGTTCCACGTACATTATTAGGCTCCTTACTTAGACTTATCCAGGATATTTAGTGGAAATACTATATCTCAGTTTGTAATACATTTTAATTACTGGTGATAATCTAGCAGAATTGGTTTCTGTTCACAATTGTTCTCTATTTTAATTTCATATTATCCCTACTTTATAATTATAAAGTATCTAACGAAGGTTTAAGGAATATTATAGCCTAGTTTGCCCTACACCTTTCAACTTTCAGGTGAGGGGGAGGTGGAGAGCAGAGAATTTCCTGGTTTATCCAGGTCTTCTCCCCTCCTCTTCTTCATCATTATTTTTACATATTTTTATTTCACCACACATGGTAAACACCTTTTCACTTTTTTACTTATTTATTTATTGATTTATCTATTTTTCCTTTTTTTGCACATAACCACTAATTCTACCCTAATTATTAGAGACCACCTACAGTCTGTATTTGATGTTTGATAAGCACTTTTTATATCTTCCCTTATGGAGAGATTTCTATCACCTAATTCGCAAGCTAGGGTAAAATCTCCAAATATGTCAGGCAAGCATAGGGATAGAAGAACTAAGAACTCCATGGAAACCTTAGTAGAAGTACACTCTGATAAACAAAGTTCTTTGAATGAGTCTACCGATAGACAGATGTTGGTTAAAAGTATTAATGAATCACTTGCCCCTCAATTTAACTCACTTAAACTAGAAATAAAAACAGATATTTTGACTCTTAGACAGGAAGTCAGAGAATATGCAAGTAGGGTACAAGAAATAGAACAGCACAAGATTGAAGATCTTGAAAACCGCAGTAGGAAAAAAAACATTAGGATTTTAGGAATTCCTGAGTCTAAATTATATGAGGATTTAATTACATTTGTTTCAACTACACTCCCCTCCATCCTAGATTTGCCAACTCCACATGGACCTATCATAGTAGAGAGAGCTCACAGAACGGGCAAACCATTAACCAACAATAATGGAAGTATTAGACCCAGACCAGTAATTGTTAAATTGCTGAATATTCAACACAAAATACTGCTACTACACCAATTTCGAAAGAAACAGCCCGTATATATAGAAGGCATAGAATTGTTGATGTTTCAAGATTTTTCATATGAAACCTTATCCAAAAGAAAGGCATTAACCCCTATATGTAGTAGTATGTTAAAAATATAGAGAAAATAACTCATTGTGTAGTTCATTAACAAATCTAGACAGGCCAGAAGGCTTGATTGTCCCACAGAAAACCTCTGGAATACATTGTTTTCAATTCAGCAAAGGATTCTGGGTTCACAATGACACACCTTTTTACTTCACGTCTGCTTTTCAGCAGATTCCCTTTACACTGTTCATACAGCTTATAAACTTAGCTAGGGTTAGTGCAGTGATTGATAACCATCCCAGGACAGACTGTTTCGTGGTTTTTGCCACTCATCAGCTGGGAGAAAGTTTTAATCATTGCTGGGTGAAGTTGATTTCGGGGGAAAATACAACAACATTTAAAATTAGGGGGAGGTAAAAGGTGAGTTTAAAATCCTCCACTATGCACAAAATATAGAGAAAACAACTCATTATGTAGTTCATTAACAAATCTAGACAGGCCAGAAGGCTTGTTTTTCCCACAGAAAACCTCTGAATTACATTGTTGAAAGAGGGTTTAACTGCTACAGTAATTCATCCGGCAAGATTAAAATTTACAGATGAAAATGTTATATATTTGTTTGAAGATGCTTGAGAGGCAGAACAATTGTTTAAATCAAGGAAAAATCCATAGCTGAAAGGTTATATTTTATTTATCTTACTCTTGATAAGGTCCATCAATGGGAATGGAAGCAATCCCCCTATCTTCTTTTTTCTATCCCCTTCCCTCCTCCCCCTTTGATTTTTTTTTTTTTTTTAAATCTCCAAACACTTTTTTAAGAATGAAAAAAGAGAAACCCCTCTATGGATAGTGATCATAGACTAATAATAACCTCTTGCAATGTGGGAGGTGTCACCTCCCCTATTAAACTGGAAGCCATTATTCAACATCTTAAAAAAACTACATACAAAAATAACCTTCCTACAAGAAACACACTTAACAAACAAAGAGGCTTTAAAACTTAAACTTTCCTGGGTAGGGGAGGTGATAGCCTCCCCCTCAATTGCTAGGAAAAGAGGGGTTGCTATCTTATTTAGTAAAAACCAAAAATATAAAGTGCTCAATATATATATTGATCCTGAGGGGAGATATATAATCCTTAAAATAAAGACTATAAATGGGATATTTATAGTCTTTATTTTAAGGATTATATATCATATATATATATGGCAATATATATGCACCTAATCACTTGGATCCAGTGTTTTGGGATTCCCTCCAGGTTAAAATATTAAATATACTTAAAGGTCACCTTATCCTGGAAGGAGATTTTAATATGGCACCCCAATATCCCATAGATAGATTAAGGCAGAGTAAGAATCAGGGTAAAACTTAGAGGCAAATAGGAGAATAGAGAGTTTTGGAAACTTTTTAACAACGTGGGAGTAAGGGACATATGGATAATACAAAACCCAGATACTAAAGGCTTCTTCTGTATGTCCAAACAATGGACACTTTCTAGGATAGTGGGTGTAATACAGTGAGCGCTTTGAAGCTAAAAAGGACTGTGAGAGTGAGTGTGTTAAGAGTTAAAAATTAAACATATTTATTACATAGCAATAGAAATACATACAAATATAGTTAAAACCTTCCTAAAATCTCCATGGATCCATGAGATAAAATATAAAATTGCAATATGTTACAATATCTTTTACGATATTCTCTTCTGGTGTTGGGGTAATTGTGCTAGTTAACGCCAACAGCAGTATGTTATCAACAAGGTACAATATGAGCACGAATAATGCAGTTATATACAGTAAATAACAAGTATGGTGTCCCATAACATTGACGTTAGGATGTTCGAATTATCAACGTTGAAATTTAAATAAAGTGACCGGAAGGGTCCGGTGTGACTATGCAATCAATAGAAATCAATAAAAGGAATCAATAGCGACTGTCTTGAGAAAGGCCTAGGTGGGCCGAAACGCGTCGACATACTGGTGAGCACATTCCTGATTATATTCTATTGCATTTAAGACGTTATTGCACTATTGTATTTTATTTCACTTACAGGTCTTAGAGGAAGATTCTGGACCTAGTCACCACACAATTGTATTTTTTATCTACTATTTTTTATCTACTATTTTTATTTTTATTTTGTACTTCTATTTTCATTTTTCTCATTTTGTATCTCACGTTTACCACTATTTGGAACATTGGATTTATTTTTTGGAAGTGTTTTGGATTTGGATTTGATCGTCTAGGATTTACCACACGCACCACCTCACCATTTGTGGAATATTTTTTATTAAGAGACAATTTTTTAAGAGACAATTTTTTTAGAGACACATTTCTTTTATTGATTTCGCTATTGATTCCTTTTATTGATTTCTATTGATTGCATAGTCACACCGGACCCTTCCGGTCACTTTATTTAAATTTCAACATTGATAATTCGAACATCCTAACGTCAATGTTTTGGGACACCATACTTGTTATTTACTGTATATAACTGCATTATTCGTGCTCATATTGTACCTTGTTGATAACATACTGCTGTTGGAGTTAACTAGCACAATTACCCCAACACCAGAAGAGAATATCGTAGAAGATATTGTAACATATTGCAATTTTATATTTTATCTCATGGATCCATGGAGATTTTAGGATTTAATTTTTAACTCTTAACACACTCACTCTCACAGTCCTTTTTAGCTTCAAAGCGCTCACTGTATTACACACACTTTCAACCATTTCCCAAGTCCACTAGGGGACTCTTGCCAGTGAGCTTAAGGCTGTAGAATACTAGCGCTCAGTCTACTATACACACGTTCTAAAACACTTTCTAGGATAGACTTGTTCCTTATTAGTGATGTCTTAATAAATATTGGTGTCAATGCATCTATCTCTACATTTTGTTAGTCAGATCATGCTCCTATTATCCTGGAGGTATTTTCCCATAATTTTAATTCTTTCTTTCGTCATTTTCATTTTCCGGTATATCTATGTAAAGATTTTAAGTTTAAAGAATTTCCTGCCAGGAAATGGGATGAATACAGAAAAACCTGAGATGTTTTGGCATGCAGCTAATGCAGTTTTGACTGGATATATTATTGATTATACTGTAGCACTTAAAAGAAAAAATAAATATAAAGAAAAGGAGGTTATCAATCACTTGGTTAATTCATATAATAATTACTTATTAAATCCCACAATTGATAATTGGGATAGATATGTAGAAGCTAAAAAAAAAACGAGACACTTTTCTTATTTATTCCATTTCACAAAAAGAATTAAAACTAGAAGCCAAAATTTATAGGCATAAAAATAAGTCAGGGAAACTTTTGGCTAGGTTGACTAAAAACTACTCTAGTTCTCGAGGAATTGAAGCTATTAAGGTGGATGGCCATATATATAAAAGTACTAAGGACAGCTAACCTTTTTTTCATCTTATTATGCAGATGTATATTCATGTAAGGAAATTAACTTAGAGAGCAAATCAAAGTTTTGGGATAAAGTGAGAAATCCAGTAGTATCAAAACAGTTATTAACAGAAATTAATACCCCAATTTCTGAAAAAGATATTTTAGACATGATTGAAGCATTATCATTAAATAAAACACCTGGACCAGATCTCTTGCCGAATGAGATTTATCAAATCCTGAAAGTTAAAATTGTACTGTACTTGCAAAACTTATATAACGGTTGTTAAATAGAAAACAAAACATGTTCATCCACCTTCTATGCATCCTAGACAACACTGATCTTGAAACAAGGGATGTGATATGAGTTCATATAGACCAATTGCCCTCCTTAATGGGGATTATAAAATTCTGACATCAATAATAGTAAAAAGACTGCAAACCTCCTTAAACCAGGTGATCCATACAGATCAAGTGGGATTTATTAAAGGTAGGAATGCCTCAACAAAAATTAGAGAACTTTTTCTAATAATAGACTACCTTAATTAAAAAAAGAATACAGATTCACCTGATAAGGCAGTTATCTCCCTGGATGCAGAGATGGTATTTGATTCAGTACAACATGATCACGTTATTTTTTTCCTCTGGTGAGATTTGGTTTACAGGGACATTTTCTGCAATTTTTTAAAAATATGTATAATGGTCCAAAGACTTTAATGCTGATTAATGGTCAACTATCTCAGGATATAAGTTTAAATCAAGGAACGAGACAAGAATGCCCACTTTCACCTCTTCTTTTCATTATAGCCATAGAATCACTTGCAATCCTAATTCGCCAAAAACTTGAAGGCATCAAAATCGGTAAAAAATAAGTTAAAGTTGCATTATATGTGAACGATCTTCAAGTTTATATCTCTAATCCATTTAAGAATGTCTCAAGGCTTATACAAAATATAGAGTTGTTCAGTACATTTTCAGTATATACAGGGAGCGCAGAATTATTAGGCAAGTTGTATTTTTGAGGATTAATTTTATTATTGAACAACAACCATGTTCTCAATGAACCCCAAAAACTCATTAATATCAAAGCTGAATAGTTTTGGAAGTAGTTTTTAGTTTGTTTTTAGTTATAGCTATTTTAGGGGGATATCTGTGTGTGCAGGTGACTATTACTGTGCATAATTATTAGGCAACTTAACAAAAAACAAATATATACCCATTTCAATTATTTATTTTTACCAGTGAAACCAATATAACATCTCAACATTCACAAATATACATTTCTGACATTCAAAAACAAAACAAAAACAAATCAGTGACCAATATAGCCACCTTTCTTTGCAAGGACACTCAAAAGCCTGCCATCCATGGATTATGTCAGTGTTTTGATCTGTTCACCATCAACATTGCGTGCAGCAGCAACCACAGCCTCCCAGACACTGTTCAGAGAGGTGTACTGTTTTCCCTCCTTGTAAATCTCACATTTGATGATGGACCACAGGTTCTCAATGGGGTTCAGATCAGGTGAACAAGGAGGCCATGTCATTAGATTTTCTTCTTTTATACCCTTTCTTGCCAGCCACGCTGTGGAGTACTTGGACGCATGTGATGGAGCATTGTCCTGCATGAAAATCATGTTTTTCTTGAAGGATGCAGACTTCTTCCTGTACCACTGCTTGAAGAAGGTGTCTTCCAGAAACTGGCAGTAGGACTGGGAGTTGAGCTTGACTCCATCCTCAACCCGAAAAGGCCCCACAAGCTCATCTTTGATGATACCAGCCCAAACCAGTACTCCACCTCCACCTTGCTGGCGTCTGAGTCGGACTAGAGCTCTCTGCCCTTTACCAATCCAGCCACGGGCCCATCCATCTGGCCCATCAAGGCTCACTCTCATTTCATCAGTCCATAAAACCTTAGAAAAATCAGTCTTGAGATATTTCTTGGCCCAGTCTTGATGTTTCAGCTTGTGTGTCTTGTTCAGTGGTGGTCGTCTTTCAGCCTTTCTTACCTTGGCCATGTCTCTGAGTATTGCACACCTTGTGCTTTTGGGCACTCCAGTGATGTTGCAGCTCTGAAATATGGCCAAACTGGTGGCAAGTGGCATCTTGGCAACTGCACGCTTGACTTTTCTCAGTTCATGGGCAGTTATTTTGCGCCTTGGTTTTTCCACATGCTTCTTGCGACCCTGTTGACTATTTTGAATGAAACGCTTGATTGATCGATGATCACGCTTCAGAAGCTTTGCAATTTTAAGAGTGCTGCATCCCTCTGCAAGATATCTCACTATTTTTGACTTTTCTGAGCCTGTCAAGTCCTTCTTTTGACACATTTTGCCAAAGGAAAGGAAATTGCCTAATAATTATGCACACCTGATATAGGGTGTTGATGTCTTTAGACCACACCCCTTCTCATTACAGAGATGCACATCACCTAATATGCTTAATTGGTAGTAGGCTTTCGAGCCTATACAGCTTGGAGTAAGACAACATGCATAAAGAGGATGATGTGGTCAAAATACTCATTTGCCTAATAATTCTGCACTCCCTGTAGAGTAAACACAACCAAATCAGAAATATTTTAGTTAAAGAAAGACAAGATTTTATATGACATCCCATTTAGATCTATTGAAGTATCCTTTAAATATCTTGGAATATTAATCTCTTTAGATCCTTTGGATTGGTATAAACTTAAAATCATACCCATACTTACTAAAATTAAAGATGATTTAAAATGTTGGCATTATTTTCCCTTATCACTTTAAGTGCTTATAGCCCTTTTCAAGATGATTTATCTTCCAAAAATATTATATATATTACAGAATATCCCCATTTGTCTCAGAAATATAGATTTAAATAATTTCTACTCTGCAGTAACATATTTTATTTGGCATGGAAAGAAACCTAGAATAGCATTTAAAAAACTCTCTTTGCCAAAAAAATACGATTGGATTAGCTCTCCCAGACCTGGAATTATATAATTTAGTCTCATTAGGGAAAATAGTAGTAGGATGGTTAGTGAATTCAAATTATTTCTCTCCGTGTGAATTAGAGTATAATATAATATATCCATATTCAATAGTATCATTAATTCATTGCCCTCATAATAATCTCCCTAAAGTAATAAAAAATCTAAGTTCCATATATAATTTACTAAAGGCTTGGCAAAAGCTATGTAGATTGCTAGGCCTTGAGTTTAATATTTCTGAGTATCAAATCCTCACAGGTAACCCAGAATTTCCCGCAGGGATTCAATCTGATGTTTTTAATAGATGGGTAATGTCTGGACTATGTAAATGAACCCAGTTTATAAATAAAGATACTCAAAATGTTAGAACTTTCCTGGACCTGATAAATGAATTTGTACTTGATAATAAAGATTTCTTTGCTTACCTTCAGGCTAGGCACTACATTACTAATATCATTTCTATTCATGGTTGGGAGTGGAACTGGGCAAACTAGATGTATGGATTAAGATGGTTAAAAAGGGTTTATTTTCTATATCCCCTTGGTACAATATTTTTTCCTCCATAAATGGAGATAGGAACTTATTATATATCGCTGCTACATGGCAAGGTTATCTCAGTAATATAGATGAAAGAATTATTGAAGGTTCTATTAACAGGGTATCTAATACCACTCTTTCTGCTACTTGGAAGGAATCACATCTGAAGTTATTGTATATGACATACTATACGCCAAGCAAAAGTTATAGATGGCACAATACAAACTTTAATGAATGTCCAAAGTGTCAACTCCCAGAAGCTGATATATTGCATATGTTATGGGACTGCCCTAAAGTCAACTAATTATGGGGGGAAATTGAATATTGGGTCCAAAAAACAATGAAGGTATCAGACTTTAAATTCAAAATTTCTGATTTTTTTTTCTTTCTAGATCCTGAAGGAAGTCTGAAGAAAAATAAATGTATTAATTCCATATTATTAGAAATTAGAATACAATGTATGCTGGAACAAAGAGACACAGATATTAATAATGAGTCACAAATATATTCATTTTTCAGAAAATGGTCAATATTTATTAAAGCCCTGACAAAAGCAGAACAGGATATTATGATATTCCCATTTAGGAACACAGAATAGGTACTACTTCTACACCTTCCCCTCCCTTTCTCCCCCCCCCCTTTTTTCCCTTCTTTCTTTTCTATTTGGTAAAAGATGAAAACGGTAATGGTTACTAATTTAAATGAATGTTCTTTTTTGTTTTTGTGTAATGTGGAAGGTGTAGAAGACCTATTCTGAATGAAGACGTATCTGAAACTCAGTTTTTATTTTTGACATGATGCAATGTTATTTTGTTATCATTTCTTGTTTTATAGTTTTCTCACCCCCCCCCCCCCACACACACACACACACACATCCTCTTTGGTTTCTTTTTTCTGTATCCTATCTGAAAATAAATAAATTGTTTAAAAAAAAAGGGAAACACAATTTACCCACAATTGCCCGGTGATCCAACTAAATGCTTTAAAAGTGAGACAGTTGTCTTACTCAAGCCTATGAGTGTGGTTGGATTGAACAGCAACTATACCATTATCTTGATATGGAGCACCCTAGGGTTCCAGTGTTTTATACCATCCCTAAGATCCATAAGGATATGAATAGACTACCTGGACACCCTACAGTGTCCGCAGTGGACTCTCTATGACAGCCATTGGCAACTTATGTGGATGGGGTACTGCAAACAATAGTTCAAAACATGACCACTTATTTAAAGGACTTTAATATGGTTATTCAATCATTAACGGGAATGACAAGGTTGGAGGAGCAGGACTTTCTGGTGACTTTAGATGTCACAAGCCTTTATACAGTTATACCCCATGATGAGTGAATAGAGGCCGTTTCAAGAAAACTGCTTAAATATCCTTATAAAGGTCCTTTGATACAGTTCATCATAGAATTTATTGAGATATGTTTAAAGAAAAAATATTTGAGAAGGACTTCTATCTTCAGTTAGTAGGCACAGCGATGGGGTCTTATATGGCCCCATTCTATGCAAACTAATTCATGGCAGAATATTAAACTGTATATCCCAAAGTAGCATATTTCAAACACTATATTCACAACCTCTTGCTAATATGGAGAGTTACTTAATCAGATCTTTTCTTTTTTTTTTAAATCAGAGTTTTTTATTTAGGTATTGAGCAATACAATAATCAGAACATGGTGATAAAGATAACATTAATCAGATCTTTTAACATTGTTCAAACTACTGAACATACAAACCCTTCTCTTAAATTCAAGCTCAATTATCATCAGAAAGAAATCTAATTTTTTTTACTTAAAGATCTTTAAAAATGATGACATACTAGGCACAATTTAATATAAAAAGCCTATAGATAGAAATTCCTCGCTGTATGCATCCAGTTGTCATCCTTCAGCACTGAAATGAGTACTGCCAAGATTGCAATTTACATGATTACTTTGTAATAATTCGGATGAGAATATGGCTAAAACTCAGTAACATGAGATGGAAGCAAGATTCCTCAATAGAGGATATAAAGAATGATCACTAAAGAAAGAAGTGGCCGCATTGGGGATGGATTCTACAAAAAAGAAGAAACCCCAGGAGAGTGAAAGGATGAGGATGACCTTTTTTATGGAGTACTCCATGGATAAAAATGGTTTTGCTAGAAAACTACACCAAAATTGGAAATTTTAAGCACAGATGAAACCCTACATTTTTATAGGATTCCCCCAAATAGATCGCTACAGGATATAATTCAGAAGACAGATCCATAACTGTTCTATGAAAAGGAAATGATTGTCTAATCAGAAACCAGGGTGCAATAAATGCAGTGGTTGCACCACTTGAAACAGAATGAGAAGTGGATGTTTTTCCAGCATCCCTGACATCGGAAGATGTTTTATCTTAAGCATAGAGTGACATGTACAACTGCATCTATTGTTTACTTGCTACACTGCCAATGTAGTTTATTCTATATGGGCAAAACAATTGATAACTTGCGGATAAGGATGCGCAATCAGACAAAAAATAAAGGATGGAGACTCAGAAAAACCTGTAGCTCATCACTTTGCAAAAAGAGTATATAACCTCAGGTATACTATCATAGACCATGTTGTACCCTTACATAGGGGAGGTAACAGAGAAAAAATCTTACTTAAAAAAAGAGGCAAAATGGATCCATGAACTTGAAACTTTAGTACCTAAAGGACTTAAAGTGATGGTAAACTCACTTAAGTTAATTTACATAGTATAAAAGCACTTTTAAATATATGGATATTGATGCTAGTATTTCTGTTACACACACACACTATATCGATTGTTATACCCATTTTTATGCACCTCTGTTCCCTGCTTCTATACTGCCTCCGTATCTGAAATTCTTATGCTTCAGTTTAACAAGCAGCTGTTGCATCCAATCTCTCTCCCCCCTCTTTGGCTCTCTCCCCTCTTTTGCTCTCTCTCCTCTTTGGCTCTCTCTCTCCCCCCTCTTTGGCTCCCACCCCCTTTGGCTCTCTCCCCCCCCTTTGGCTCTCTCCCCCCCTTTGGCTCTCTCCCCCCCCTTTGGCTCTCTCCCCCCCCTTTGGCTCTCCCCCCCCTTTGGCTCCCCCCCTCTTTGGCTCTCTCCCCCCCCTCTTTGGCTCTCCCCCCCTCTTTGGCTCTCTCTCCCCCCTCTTTGGCTCTCTCTCCCCCCCTCTTTGGCTCTCTCCCCCCCTCTCTTTGGCTCTCCCTCCCTCTTTGGCTCTCTCTCCCCCCTCTTTGGCTCTCTCTCCCCCCTCTTTGGCTCTCCCCCCCTTTGGCTCCCCCTCTTTGGCTCTCTCCCCCCCTCTTTGGCTCTCCCCCCCTTTGGCTCTCTCTCCCCCTTTGGCTCCCCCCCCTCTTTGCCCCCCCCCCCATCTTTTGCTCTCTCTCCCCTCTTTGGCTCTCTCCCCCCTCTTTTGTTCCCTCCCCCCTCTTTGGCTCCCCCCCCCTTTGGCTCCCCCCTTTGGCTCTCTCCCCCCCTCTTTGGCTCTCTCCCCCCCCCCCTCTTTGGCTCTCCCCCCCTTTGGCTCTCTCTCCCCCTTTGGCTCCCCCCCCCTCTTTGGCTCTCTCCCCCCCCATCTTTTGCTCTCTCTCTCCCCTCTTTGGCTCACTCCCCCTCTTTTGTTCTCTCCCCCCTCTTTGGCTCTCCCCCCCCTCTTTGGCTCTCTCACCCCCCTCTTTGGCTCTCCCCCCTCTTTGGCTCTCTCTCCCCCCTCTTTGGCTCTCTCCCCTCTTTTGCTCTCTCTCTCCTCTTTGGCTCTCTCTCCTCTTTGGCTCTCTCTCTCCCCCCTCTTTGGCTCTCCCCCCCTTTGACTCTCCCCCCCCTTTGGCTCTCTCTCCCCCCTCTTTGGCTCTCTCCCCTCTTTGGCTCTCTCTCCTCTTTGGCTCTCTCTCTCCCCCCCTCTTTGGCTCTCCCCCCCCCCCCCTTTGGCTCTCTCTTCCCCCTCTTTGGCTCTCTCTCCCCCCTCTTTGGCTCTCCCCCCTCTTTTGCTCTCTCTCCTCTTTGGCTCTCTCTCCTCTTTGGCTCTCTTCCTCTTTGGCTCTCTCTCCTCTTTGGCTCTCTTTCCTCTTTGGCTCTCTCTCTCCCCCCTCTTTGGCTCTCTCCTCCCCTCTTTGGCCCTTCTCCCCCCTCTTTGGCCCTTCTCCCACCCTCTTTTTGCCCTTCTCCCCCCTCTCCTGCTCCTTCTCCCCCCCCTCTCCTGCTCCTTCTCCCCCCTCTCCTGCTCCCTCTCTAGCTCTGTCTTCATTGAAAGCCTTTGCCTTTCTGACCACACCCCCATTGTGGCACCCGCCCGGCTACGCCCCATCGCGGCGACACCCGCCCGACCACACCCCTCGCGACACCCGGCCACGCCCCCATCGCAACGCTCCCGTCGGCCACGCTCCCGGACACTCCCCTTCAGCCTTGCTCTGTGCTGAGTGCTGAGTGTCAGGATCCAAACGGTCAGGTATGTTTGTCACGTGCAGTCTCTACTGCGCATGACTGCATCTGACAAACATACTTGGCCATTTATTATATAGGATTAGTTTGTAAGTTTACTGCCCCTTTGAATGAGCTTACCATCACTTTAATTTGAAATTAAAGTTGCACTGTCTCCTATAATGGAGCCTTTTGAGAGAGGGTTAAATAATAAATCTGAGTATTTTTTGCCTTTTTTATTTTATTTATCTTTTATTTTGGTTTTTTTTCTTTCTTACTTTTTCTTGTTCTCTTTCTCTTTCTTTTGTCTGTTTAATTCTTAATTTTTTTCTTGCAACCATTTTCCTTATTTGCTTTATTTCTTTATTGGTGACTGTTCTAATTGGATAGGCCCTATGAACAGGAGGGCTTTAGAAGTGGATTTGAACAGTCTAAAGCAACTGTAGCTGCCTTAGCATAGAAAATAGTTATAGTAAAAATAGAATGCAAATCTTCAAAAATGTCAAGTTGGGACACTAGGCAAATCACTATTTAATGATAGATTGCAATTAGTTACGATATCTATAGCGAAGGAGACAGCTTTGTACTGTAGTAATAGCAGTGTATCTTTCTAATAAACAGGTGATCATGTGGTTTTATACTAGTAACGAGTTGTGAGTGATATTTTGTTTTTAGAACCGGCGTCTGGTTACTAGGCAATGGGTGGCGTCCATTTATGATGCATACATTGTCGCCGGGTCAGAGCTGGAAATGGAGGAGGGAGTGTGCACACATAATGAAGTTGTTCTGTAAGTAGAATGCTATTTAAACAGTTTTGTTCAAAATCGTCTAGATTACGAGTTTTGCGGTATGAATGAAAAAGCATCGTTATGGCTCTTTTTCACTAATGCTGGTATTACGAGTCTTGCAGGTATTTCTGTACCGCACACTTTTTTGGCTGTAACGCAACGTAACTACCGCAGCTTTCAAAAAGTCCTTTTTCAATGGGACGTCCATAGCGCCGGTATTACGAGTTTGCCTGGGAGGCCAAAAAGTGAGCGGTACAGCCCATAACTACAAGATCCATAACGTAAACTGAAAGTCAGTAGTTTTATGCTACAAATCTGTAGCATAAAACTCATAACTAAAGTGTTACAAAGTACAGTAACACCCATAAACTACCTATTAACCCCTAAACCGAGGCTCTCCCACATCCCAACACTAAAATAAAATTATTTACCCCTAATCTGCCACTCCCGACATCGCCGCCACTAGAATAAACATAATAACCCCTAAACCGCCATATTCCTGCATCGCAAACACTAGTTAAATATTATTAACCCCTAATCTGCTGTCCCTAACATTGCCACAACCTACATTACTGTTATTAAGCCCTAATCTGCTGCTCCCAAAATCGCCGACACTAAACTAAAGTTATTAACCCCTAAACCTAACCCTAAGTCTAACCCTAACACCCCTAACTTTAATGTAATTAAAATAAATCTAAATAAAACCTACTATTATAAATAAATAATTCCTATTTAAAACTAAATACTTACCTATAAAATAAACCCTAAGCTAGCTACAATATAACTAATAGTTACTTTGTAGCTATCTTAGGTTTTATTTTTACTTCACAGGCAAGTTTGTATTTATTTTAACTAGGTAGACTAGTTAGTAAATAGTTATTAACTATTTACTAACTACCTAGTTAAAATAAATACAAACTTACCTGTAAAATAAAACCTAACCTGTCTTACACTAACACCTAACCTTACACTACAATCAAATAAATTGCATTAATTAAATACAATTAACTAAATTACAAAAAAACACTAAATTAAACAAAATAAAAAAGAAATGATCAAATATTTAAACTAATTACACCTAATCTAATAGCCCTATCAAAATAAAAAAGCCCCCCAAAAATAAAAAAACCCTAGCCTACACTAAACTACCAATAGCCCTTAAAAGGGCCTTTTGTGGGGCATTGCCCCAAAGAAATCAACTCTTTTACCTGTAAAAAAATATACAAACAACCCCCCAACAGTAAAACCCACCACCCACACAACCAAACCCCCCAAATAAAAACCTAAATCTAAATAAACCTAAGCTCCCCATTGCCCTGAAAAGGGCATTTGAATGGGCATTGCCCTTAAAGGGGCATTTAGCTCTTTTTCAGCCCAAATCCTAAGCTAAAAATAAAACCCACCCAATAAACCCTTAAAAAACCCTAACACTAACCCCCGAACATCCACTTACAGTTTTTGAAGACCCGACATCCATCCTCAACGAAGCGGCAGAAGTCCTCAGTGAAGCCGGCAGAAGTCTTGATCCAAGTGGGCCGAAGTCTTCATCCAACCGGGCAGAAGTCTTCATCCAGACGGCATCTTCTATCTTCATCCATCCAGCACACAGCGGCTCCATCTTCAAGACATCCAGCGTGAAGCATCCTTTTCTTCCAATGGCTCTTCCCAAATGAAGGTTCCTTTAAGTGATGTCATCCAAGATGGCGCCCCTTGAATTCCGACTGGTTGATAGAATCCTTTCAACCAATCGGAATTAAAGGTGAAAAAATCCTATTGGCTGATGCAATCAGCCAATAGGATTGAGCTTTAATTCTATTGGCTGATCCAATCAGCCAATAGGATTAAGCTCGCATTCTATTGGTTTAGGGTTTATTTTACAGGTAAGTATTTCGTTTTAAATAGGAATTATTTAGTTATTAATAGTAGGTTTTATTTAGATTTTTTTAAATTACATTAAAGTTAGGGGGTGTTAGGGTTACGTCAGGGTTAGGGTTAGACTTAGGGTTAGGGGTTAATAACTTTAGTATAGTGGCGGCGACATTGGGGCGGAAGATTAGGGGTTAATAACTATAATGTGGGTGGCGGCGATGTCGGGGGACGGCAGATTAGGGGTTAATAAGTGTAGGTAGGTGGCGGCGACATTGGGGCAGCATATTATGGGTTAATAAGTGTAGGTAGCTGGTGGCGACGTTGGGGCGGCAGATTAGGGGTTAATAAATGTAGGTAGGTGGCAGCGATGTCAGGGGCGGCAGATTAGGGGTTAATAAGTATAATATAGGTGGCGGCGATGTCGAGGGCAGCGGATTAGGGGTTAATAAGTGTAAGTAGGTGTCGGTGATGTCGAGGGCAGAAGATTAGGGGTGTTTAGACTCAGGGTTTATGTTAGGGTGTTAGGTGTAAACATACCTTTTTCTTTCCCCATAGGAATCAATGGGGCTGTGTTACGGAGCTTTACGCTCCTTTATTACAGGTGTTAGACTTTTTTTCAGCCGGCTCTCCCCATTGATGTCTATGGGAAATCGGCAACGTAAAACCAGCTCAAAGCAGCGCTGATATTGGAGTGCGGTATGGAGCTTAATTTTGCTCAACGCTCACTTATTGCCTGCTAATGCAGGGTTATTATAGGGAGGTGAGCGGTGACAATTACTTGCAAGTTAGCACCGCACCGCTCATAACGCAAAACTCGTAATCTAGCCGAATGTTATTTTTAGGTTTGTATTAATCTGAAGACGGGGGTGAAACTTGGAAAAGTCATTATTAAATCAACTATGTAGTTAAGTCTGGAGAGTGCTATCTATATGCATTACTGTATATATATATATATATATATATATATATATATATATATATATATATATATATATATATATATAAAAAAAAAACGCTGGATATCTGGCAAATAGTGTATCCAGTGGTGCAAGGGGCATATATGGTAATATCAATATTTATAGAAAAAAAGAGATAGTAAAAAAAAGGGAAAGAAGGAAAGAAAAACAGCATGCCCTATGCCAGCACTATCCATCATAAATATATAGAAAAAGAATAAAGCAATTAGCGCTGAGTGTGGTGGCTACCGATATGAGAGAAACAGGCCCCTCACCCACAAACATAGAGATGCTTCATGATCAAATAGAAAAATACAAAATATTTATTAAGCAATTCATATAAATAAATGAAGCAATAATAAATGAATGCCTGACTAAAAAGTATGTGTGGTACCTATCTACCAATGGCCATTGGGAAAAATAAAGTCCCATTACAATATGGAGAGCTCATAAGGTGAAACATTAATGTAATGACTGATTCCTGTATCCATAAGCCTTATAAAAGCTAATAGGGAGTAACTCATGTGGCAATTCAGAGATCCCAAACAGAGTATCTTCTAGAATGATCCAAGCAGTCAATGTTAAGCACAAGAAGCAAGAGTTAGTCAGCAAGCAATATATTTAGTGTAATGTTATTAACATGTCATGTGATGTGTTTGTCAATTTGCATACAGAGTTGGATGAACTGTTTATTGATGCAGTTAACAAAGAGCACAAAGATAAAGAATGTGAACAAGCAAATAAAGTAAAATTGAAATTAGATACTGGTGCTCAGGTAAATATAATTCCTACCAACAGATTTAAAAATCTCTACAGCACTGTAGCACTGAAGCCCACAGCATGCCGTCTTACAGGCTATGGTGGTGAGCCGCTTGATGTTAAATGGACCTGTCAGTTAAAATGTAAATACAAAGACACTAAAACTGTGCTTGAATTCTACATTGTCAACACACAGGCCCCAACTATACTTGGTTTGAGAGCATGTCTAGACATGGGGTTAATTAAGCTTGTCTTCTCAGTGTGCGCAGATGTAGATAAACCCTGTGCTATAATACAGGAATTTTCTGATGTTTTTCAAGGCATTGGACAGTTTCCAGGTGAATGCTCTATACACCTACACCCCACAGCCGTCCCTGTTGTATACCCACCCAGGAGAATTACATTCATGCTGCGTAGTCGCCTCAAGGAGGAGCTAGACAATATGGAAAAATCAGGGATTATTGTGAAAGTGCTTGAACCCACTGACTGGGTCAATGAACTGGTAGTTGTGGAGAAACCCTGCACTGGAAAACTCAGGGTTTGTTTAGATCCCAGAGACTTGAATAAAGCAATCAAGAGGCCACATTACCCTCTTCCAAATTTGGATGACATTACCCAAAAACTTGCTGGAGGACAATTCTTCAGTGTACTGGATGCAAAATCTGGATACCGGGCGATCAAACTCTCAAAAGAATCATCCAAGCTAACAATATTTAATACAGTGGCTGTAAGATACAGATTTGTCTGTTTACCCTTTGGACTGATTTCAGCTCAAGACGAATTTCAGAGAAAGATTGATGAGACTTATAAAGGGTTTGAGGGGGTAACAGCCATTGTTGACGACATACTCATGTTTGGAAAAACAAAAGAGGAACATGATGCAAACTTGCACGCCATACTCAAGAGAACCCATGAAAAAGGAGTACGCCTTAACCCAGAGAAAAGTGTGATATGT